>NC_083761.1:9125262-9192762 GCF_963514075.1 Conger conger
CACATACAGACCCACACACTAACAGCCAGACACACACGCACACACAGTCACACACGCACACACACACACTCACACACACATACTCACACACACACACACACACACTCACACGCAGACTCACACGCAGACACACCCACACACTAACAGCCAGACACACGCACACACAGTCACACACACACACACACACACACACTCACACACACACACACACACACCCACATACTCACACACACACACACACACACACACACACTCACATGCGGACTCACACACACACACACACAGACTCACACACACACACTCACACGCAGACTCACACACACACACACACACACTCACACGCAGACTCACACACACACACACACACACACACAGACTCACACACACACACACTCACACACACACACACACACACCATACCTTGCTCTATAGTGCTACTTTTCAGGGGGACCTGGGGCAGCTGTCTCCCCCTGCGGCCAGATGTGGGGGTCCCTGTGGGGGGGGAGTGGGAGGGGCTTCTGTGCGCATGTGCTCTGTGATGGGCGGAGGGCAAAAGAAGGAGGGAGAGAGGGAGCAAGAGAGAGATGTTAGACATTAGCACTCCATGTAAAAAAAACTAATGCAACAGTGCTGAAAAGAGACAACACACAAGGCGGTCTCCAACTTTACCTGCCGTAGCGTTATTTCGACGCAAGAACTTACAAAAAGTCTTTAACAGTCTAAGACTGTAGATTCTTCAGCAGAACAGAAAAAAAAGCCCCAAATCTTTGGGTCAGTCCAGAAGACGAAGAAGAAGAAAATGACCCCTTGACATAAATTACCCCTTGATTTCCACCTTAGAGGGTCCAAATAAAAAAACTAAACATCAACTAAACATACAAAACCTGAAAAAGGAAGCAGGGCAATGGGATCAGTGCAGAACACGAGGGTGCAGTACGCTCAAATAAGACATTTACTCAATGGACACACAGTGCAGGGTGGACTGCGTGGACTGGCACAGACTGGGGATCGCACAACATGAAGCAAAACTTTGAGAGGACAAAGGAAGTGATTGGAGAAAGGACACAAGAAGTTATTGGATAGGTCGCAGGAAGTGATTGGACAGGTCACAGGAAGTGATTGGACAGGTCACAAGAAGTCTTTGGAGAGGACACAGGAAGTGATTGGACAGGTCACAGGAGGATATTGGAGAGGACACAGGAAGTGATTGGACAGGTAACGGGAAGTGATCACAGAAAGTAAAAGACTACAAATGAGCAGAGCAGCAGTCAGTGGGGGGGGGGGGGGGGGTTAAGGAGGGGTAAATTTGGTTGGGGGGTGGGGGTTGGAGGGGGTGAATATTAAGGAGGGGGACACAGGGGCAGCTCCCGTTTAGCCCCGGGTCTACACCTGTCCAGTGGATCTGAGCCGGGGCAGGATCCCCCAAAGGGCATCTGACCAAGTGGCAGCAGTGGCAGGGCCTTTCCTCTACTGCCCCGCAATATAGAGGTGGGCTGGAGCCTGAACCCCCGGGCACGATGGAGAGAGGAAACAGAGAATACAAACTGAAGAAAATCATACAAACACACACACAACACGCATGCACACACACACACACACACAACACGCATGCACACACACACACACACACACAACACGCATGCACACACACACACACACACAACACGCATGCACACACACACACACACACAACAAACATGCACACACACACACACACAACACGCATGCACACACACAACATGCATGCACGCACACACACAACAGGCATGCACACACACACACAACATGCATGCACACACACACAACACGCATGCACACACACATACACAACACGCATGCACACACACACACAACACACATGCACACACACACACAACACGCATGCACACACATGCACACACACACAAACACACATACACACACAACACACATGCACACATACACACAACACGCATGCACACACACACACACACACACACACAAACACAACATGCATGCAAGCACACACACACAAGAAAAAATATAGACATTAAATAAGGAGGAGACAACATAAGTCCATAAAATGGCAGATGTAGGGATTTTATTAGGACGGAAAGTCCAAAGAAAGATGGAAAAACATATATATCTAAAGACGGAGCCATGAAGGACACCTGGCTGATATGATTGACAACTGGGTGCTATGGTGAGCTCAGGGGGAATTCATAAGTGCTTATGTCAATAACTACAAATAGGCATACGGTGTGTCATGTCAACATTGATGTAGTCACATTGCCAAGTGACTTTACCATGACATACCAATTGAACTGACAAAAGAACCTTATGTTGTTTACTGACATAATGCTTATGTAGTGCTTATGAACGTGCTATACAGTGCTTATTAAGGAGTTATACAACTCTTATCGAGGAGCCTTCAAATAAAGTGTTACCAAACAAAATAAACTTCACTTCACTGAAGAATTCATTAGCACGAGTATTCCTCCATGCAAATAGATGACCACCAATACAAGGAAAGTACTGTCATTTATTTCAGGTCAACGCATTCAGGTGAGACCACTTCAATGCTGTCCCTGCATCACCACACCTCACTATAACAGAGACCTGGTGGGGCACACTGCACTTAACTACCATGGGAGATTTCCACAAGCCTTTCAAAATGGCAGGCCAGTAATGGCAGTAGGACCAGTAATCACAGGGACACAGGCTGTTGCTCCGCGGCACTCAGCTCTGGGGCGCGGACGGGCTGAAGACACACGGGAGGGTGAGGAGGGTGAGGATGAGCAGGGTGAGGAGGGTGAGGATGAGGAGGGTGAGGAGGGTGAGGATGAGGAGGATGAGGAGGGTGAGGAGGGTGAGTATGAGGAGTGAGGATGAGGAGGATGAGGAGGGTGAGGAGGGTTAGGAGGATGAGGAGGGTGAGGATGAGGAGGATGAGGAGGGTGAGGAGGGTGAGTATGAGGAGTGAGGATGAGGAGGATGAGGAGGGTGAGGAGGGTGAGTATGAGGAGTGAGGATGAGGAGGAAGCAGATGAGGAGGGTGAGGAGGGTGAGGATGAGGAGGGTGAGGATGAGGAGGGTGAGGAGGAGGGCGGGGCCGGGCTCGTGAGGGATGAGAGAGAGGGTGGGATGAGGCGGGGCCTACCTGTCACAGTCCGAGCGTTTCCTGCTGGCTTTCTGACACCCCGGGCCCTCCAGAACCCTGGCCTGCCTGCGTCAGGAAACGCGGGGTGACAGAAACGGGGAGAAATAACGGGGGGGATGAATAAACGGATGAATAAATGAATGAAGAACACACGGAGCGCGGGCGGGAAAGCGAGGCGGAGGCGAAGGGCTCAGCAGAAATGAAGATGAGGAGGAGGAAAATGGACGCCCGTTTTTCTAATCGGCCCCCGGGCTGCTAGCTCAGCACGGCGAAAAGCAGTGCCTGTCACTCCTCAGATCCAGACAGTGATCGATCACCCGTTCATTCATACACACGCTACTCCTGAACACACTCATCCACGACATGGCGATGTCTACCAACTGCAGCAAACAAACAGCGCACTAAACTCACACATCTACATACAGCAGGCTATGCAAGTAACTGAAAAGCCATCGGCCTAATTTCACAGACACAGATTAGGCTTAGTCCTGGACTAAACTGAGTTAGTGGTAAGGAGAATCTCAAAAACATTAAAAAATAGAACCAGTTCATACCGCAGCGACCAAGTGTTACTATAATGAATCGTTCATAAACGTTGTTGCCTAAAAGTATAAACGCAATCCAGTCGCACAGAGTATGAACCAAATAAATGCTTTAAACGGCCATTTAGTCCAGGATTAAGCTTCATCTGTATCTGAGAAACTGGCCCATACGGTATAGAAACCCAACTAGACTGAGGGTGAGCTGTGACAGGAAGACGGCGAAACGCAATGCAACTGAAAGGGGAAAGAGTTGAGCTGGGCTCGGGTGAAGGCTAAAGGCTAAAGGCTGCGGTCTGTGTGCTAAGCATGCTGGGGCCCCAGGGGGCGCGGGCAGGTGGGACCCCTGGCCGGCGGGGCCCCAGGTCTGAGGGTACCTCTTCACCCCTGACTTTGCACTGAGGTGGTTAGCCGTCTCCTGAGCGGGATCCTGCACCCAGCTGCTCCGTCACGCCATCACACCACAGACACGGGTGGAGGTGGGTGGGGTCACAGTATGGTAGGCGGGGTTAAGGGAAGATTGGCGGGGTTACGGATAAAGGGAGGGCACGGGTGGGGTGAATGAATGGTGGGCGGGATTAAGGGAGAATGGGCGGGGTTACAGGAAGAAAGGTGGGGTTATGGGAAAGTGGGGTTATGACATGATGACCAGGGTTAAGGGATAATTGGAGGGGTTAAAGAAGTCAGGGAGGGTGAGGATGAGGGGTGGAGACAGAGATGAATGGAAGGTTACGCACCACTGAATATCGGGAAGTGCGTGTTAACAGGACATGTTAGAGGAGGGGGGAATGTTCCGGATCACTGCGGGACGTCACAGTGACGTTCGAGCATTCCAAAGCCAAAATGAAAAGGATTTAATAGAGTCTAAGGGAATATACCCAGAAATCAGATTCTTTTCTCCAAATTTGTGAGGAACAACATAAAAGATAAATGTACATCACAAGTAGACACACAGTAAATGTAAATGATTAATGGTAGTATAAACGATGACGGTGTAAAAGCTCTTGTTCACTATTTGCTTTAACTATAACTTCATTAAAGCAGATGTACAGTCAGTCACACAGGGAGTATGTACTGTGCTGTTGAAGTACAGGTATATGACACACCATGACCAACACAGACGCACACTGAGTGAGACGGGTCGCTACGGAGATGATGATTAAAGCACAAACAGAACTCTTATGTTGCAGAAGCAGCAGACGGGGGTGGGGGGGGGTGGGGCTTCGGCGCTGCTTTGCACATTTCTACTTTACAGCCTGTCATTCTGCACTCTAAAAAACAGCAGGGATACGCAGGGTCCCGGTTATCCCTCAGAGAGGGGATGGTAGCTACTCTCCGGTGTGGATTTACTGAGCGGTTAACGGGCCTGAAGACAATTTGGATTCTCGAATAAAAATGGAAATTGAAAATTGTAAGGACGTACCCGTCGGGTTTTTAGAGTGCTCTTATACACACGGACCCAGTCACAGACGGCTACGTGACAAGCAGAGGAAGGCTTGGGAGGAGCCAGGCCGGAACAGGCGGTCAGAGGGGGGGAAGCAGTGGAAGACAGGCTCTTAGGGGCTTTTGGGGCGGGGGGGGGGGGGGGGGTAATACCTGTCGTCCTCGGGGGAGGCATGCTGGATTAAAATCCGGGGGCTCTCTGGCCGCTGACGGGGCAGGGATTGGGAGCCCCTGAGGGTGACCCCAAAATGCCCACAAGGGGGAGACAGGAGAGACACAGGGTGAGAGAGAGAGGGCTGAGGTCCCTGGCCACTTTCCACCTGCCTTCTCTGCTCAACTCCTAAATGTGTTGATTTTGATTTCATTAAATCAGGCAGCTCAACTCAGCACTTGTCTCTCTTTAGCAGTGCAGACCAGGGCTTACTGAGTTAGCTGGATAACTGCACCGAGTAAAACCCAGAAAGCAGGATTACTGAGGGAATTCCAAAAAGCAAGGATTACTGAGTTAGCTGGATAACTGCACCGAGTAAAACCCAGAAAGCAGGATTACTGAGGGAATTCCAAAAAGCAAGGATCACTGAGTTAGCTGGATAACTGCACCGAGTAAAACCCAGAAAGCAGGATTACTGAGGGAATTCCAAAAAGCAGGGATCACTGAGTTAGCTGGATAACTGCACCGAGTAAAACCCAGAAAGCAGAATTACTGAGGGAATTCCAAAAAGCAAGGATTACTGAGTTAGCTGGACAACTGCACCGAGTAAAACCCACAGCCCTCCCAAACCTGGAACATGGACTGAAGTAAAAAGAGCTGTTCCGGGATTTAGTCAGCCGTGTTATCCTGCTAACTCAGTAACCTTGCTTTGTGAAATACCCTGCTGTGGTACTGAGTTGGCTGGATAACTGGGCAGAGTAAAACACAAACCAGCCCTTTTAACTTCTGTCCATATTCCAGACGTGGGAGGAACTCCAGGTTTTCCTCAGTGCAGATATCCTGCTAACTTAGTAACCCTGGGGGACTGAGGTGGGTTGGGAATGCCGGGAATTGTGTAGGCAATCAGAGGTAGAATAGGTGGGCATAAACTGAGAGAAAGTTTGCTGGGAAGTTAGCAACACCTCCGGCCTTTGAAAATGTGCTGCAGGGTTTTTAATGAGCACAGTGAGTCAGGACCTGGGTTTATCATCCCTGCACAGTGCCCTCACCGCTGCCCTAGGGAATCGGGTGTGGGCGGGGGGGGGGGGGGGGGTTTACTTGGTCCAGAAGGAAGAGTGGTTGCTACTGACCTACCAATACCTCTATCAGCAGCTGAGATTTCTCATTAGAAGGGTACAGGGTGGTGTGGCTGCTAGCCAAATATGGAGTCTAAAAATGGCCAACAGAAAGGAGTGTGCTTTGGGAGCTGCTGAACTCTCCTGTCTCAGGGCTATCTCATGTCACGGGTATCCGGGTTTGGGAATTGGGTTCGTAGACATAAGAGTCGTTGACACTGAACACGTGACGTGGGTCACATTTTGACGATGATAACGCATTCACAGGAACACACGGTAACATTTTCAGTGTTCATTCCCATCAAACAGTGATTATATTAATCAAAAGCTGATGTAAAACTCACTCTATCACAGAGCAGACGTGAATGTGAAAATGTTACTGTGCACATATGGGTGGAGGGTGACTCACTGCAGTAAATGCTTGTGGACAATGGATGGACCGACTTTTGACTTTTTTTTTCTCTTTTGTTTCACAAAATCAAAAAAGTACACATTGCATGAATCAAAATGGAACTTGATCCAACGTTAATGGGCCAATGAGTGCACTCCCACTGAAAAAGCACCATGTACCTTTGATGGATGTGAAGCTTAATGGGACTTAATGGCTTTTAGTGACCATGCTAGGTGTGTTTCAGGGAAACTCAGAAACACTACCATGCAAACATGTGCCATTTCTGCAGCAGAAAAAAGTCTGTTCAACTTAGCATTCTGTTCATAATAAACAAGTAGCACATTATTATATTAGTCTATATTTGTGGAAAACATGTAACAGAATAAACAATGCATGAAGTCTGGATTTACTTCATCCCAAATGAATGGTTTAGATTTCAGGAGACAAGTCTCTGTGATCGTGGGGCAGGATCAGCGCCCCCTTTAGGCACTTGCACACCAAACACACATCTTCCAACTGTCACACAAACGTACAAGAACACTCACGGACACACACACACACACACACATCAGAAGAAAAAAGTTAAAAAGGCAAAGTGGTTGGTGAGTACCTTTGTCGTTCAGACGAATGGAAACTAGGATCTGGCCTCAAACAGTTGGTACTAGCGCTTTTAACCCTGTCAAGAGACGGCTGCAGATCGCTAGGGGGCCAGATCGTGGCGTCCGGTGGAGATAGAGAGAGAGAGAAAGAAAGAAAGATGGGGGAGGAGAAAGAAAAGGGGAAAAAAAGAAAAAACATGTTAGATAGCAAATCATAACGGGCATGTGAATCTTAACAGGCAATAAGAGGACAGGCCCTGGCGGGGAGCCAGAGACGGGCCGGGGTCGGGGGTCGTGGGAACGTTCCGGAGGAGACTGCGGCATTGTGGGCCGTGTTTTCGGTGGGTCCTCCAGCAGGGCGCTGAGCGGATTATCGGCCCCCCCATCCGAAAGCGGGCGGAACCTGGGCTACGCTTCACGGAGGACAGCGGTCAGACTGCGCACACGCTCTCTGTCCAGCTGGCTTTAGCCGCCTGCATGAGGGGCAGGAGCCCATCAGCCCATCAGCCACTGCACACACACAGCCTGCTTTTAGCCATTTCCTGTTCAACCGCAGAGATGAGCAGAGTGGAGCCTGGGGGATGTGTGTGTGTGTGAATGCGTGTGTGTGTGTGTGTGTGTGGTGGGGGGTAGTGGCTGGGGATCTGGGTGTGTGTGTGTGTGTGTGTGTGCATGTGTGTGTGTGAATATGTGCGTGCGTGTGTGTGCGTGTGTGTGTGTGTGTATCTCTTACCTAACAGTGATCTGGTCAGTGAATCTGAGCACTCGCTGCATTGTAGCAGGGCGGGGGGGCATGGCTCCGTCTGGTCTGAGCAGAGACTTGGTCTTTACGCATGCAGGGAGGGTGGAGCTACACACATGCACACACACACACACATCGCACACATACACACACACACGCACACACACACACATACACACACGCACACACGCACACATGCACACACACACACACACACACACATGCACACATGCACACATGCACACACACACACACACACACGCACACACACACATACTCACGCACACACACACACACACACACACACATCGCACACATACACATGTACATGCACGCACACACGTGTGCACACACACGCACATATACACACATACATGGACACACATACACATGCACGCATACACATGTACATATACAGATGTATGCATATAGAAACATATACACATACACAGATATATGTACAGCCATGCATACATAAACACACACACGCACATACATTTACAAACACAAATACATCCATACACATACACACACAATCAAACACACACAGAAACATGCACACACATGCAAACATGATATAAGAAATAAAACACGTTGAATAAATAAAAAGATCAAGTGAAAGCCAAGTCAAAAAACGAGAGCAAAAGAACAGAAGGAGAGGAAGGGGCATTGTGGGAATGTTCTGTGGACCGCCCAGAGCTGAAGACTGACAGTTTTATTTATTTCTCTTGGCCAATTCAGCAAATCTGTATCAGTTAGTCTGTACTCCCCACGGCTACCTACAATGATGGGGAAATAAATTCAAGTCAACACAGTCCACAGAAAACACGAAGGAAATCGAAAGGAAAGTGACTAAACACAGCAGACCAGAGCCAGAGCACGTATCTACGGCACACCTATAGTATGCAGTATACCTATAGCTGTCTGTATGCGTACACTACAAAAAACAAGTAATTTAGACGTATAAATTTGATTTAAAATCTTACTTCTACTACCTTTTTCAAAATACGAAAAATATTGCGTCAAAGAGGTGAGACAGTTTAGCTCATTTCAAGATTTCCAATGAGGTAAGAAATTTTCACTTGTCAAGCAAACAGTAAAACAAGTTAATATTAGAAGAGATTTAAGATGTAAGCCTCAAGTAAGACTAAAACACTTATTAAGGCTTTTTTGCAGCGTATAGCTGTCACTCAATCACACTATATGGAGCATTTGAATTTTCCTCCTTCGAAAAAACCTATGAACATGTAAATGTGGGTGAAGACATTCTTTACCAAGGAAACCTTATGAAAGCCTCACTTGAAAGTCTTCAAATGACTTATGTTCCTCTGTTTTACCAGATGTTCCCCTGATGTGGACACACTGGAAATCCCCAGTCACCCTGAACATCGCTCAATAACCTCCCGTGTCATTGTGTTTGGGTTTAAGTCTACATCTCACCCTAAAAAAAAAAAAGAGTTTTGGAGGAATTTTTCCAGTCAGTGAAAATCCATCAGGGCAGGGGGCTGTAAGCACCTGCCAGTCGTAAATAACACCGTAATGTAGAGAGGCAGTCGCCCCTTCACGCAGGCCTCGAGAATGACCCAGCGCCGATGCACATATATGGAGAGTTTATGTAACTCACAGCCATCTGGCTTGCAAAGCAGACAGATGATGACCTCACCGGTGGTACTACATGTGACCTCTACCACGGCAACGCCACGGAATATCAAAGCCCCTACATTAGTGAAATATAACAGTTACGTAGTACATTATACCTGTTTACCAAGGTTGTGCCAATAATATGTTAGACCTGGACGTGGCCTAATGTGTCTAAGCGTGTACGAAGCTACTCTACCTCAGGTGACTGGAGCTTTCTTTGTGGGCGATGATCTACATCTCGCCTGACAGCACTAACAGGCACTGGACACTGGGTGTGAGTACTTATGCACTGGACACTGGGTGTGAGTACTTATGCACTTAACACTGTGTGTGATTACTTATGCACTGGACACTGGGTGTGATTACTTATGCACTGGACACTGGGTGTGAGTACTTATGCACTTAACACTGTGTGTGATTACTTATGCACTGGACACTGGGTGTGAGTACTTATGCACTTAACACTGTGTGTGATTACTTATGCACTTAACACTGTGTGTGATTACTTATGCACTGGACACTGGTAATGTAATATGAAACACAAAAGGCACAGCAAGGGAGCAGGAAAGGAAGTTTCCGGTAAGGGCTACAAGGGTAAAACAAAGAGCTTTTGAAGAAGCCACAGGAACAGCAGCACAAGACTCACAAGATCCACTCCACAGGCAGCAGGGACAAAACAAGCAGTGGACCGCAAGAACGGGGACAGCCATTTTGGGAAAGCTTTCTCAATGGATAATACAGATACAGGGCGGGGGGGTGTCGGGTGAATGGGGAAGCTAAGGCGTCTCACGGGGGGGGGGGGGGGGGGGGTGTCAGGGGAAAGAGGAGGCAGGGGTGGTCCAGTCAGTGACCTTTGACCTTTTGACCCCTTACCTGTACATCTCCTTATTAATGCCATTGACTAACAAGGGCATCTTTGGGGGGAGTATTTTACTGTGTCGAGCTGAGCTCCTGATTACGCTAATGGAGAGGCCACATGCAGCAAAAGGAAGGGGGGGTACAAAATATCAATTTGTAAATAACAAACTGTCGTTCATGTCAGAGAGAGCTGGGGGCTGGTAGCCCTTTAACCTAGAAACTGCCTGTACACTTTCTATGCATTTTGACGTAATATTACACAATCTATGCAATATCCATTAAACGCTAAGCTGTGGGATTGCTGCTGTATATTACCATTTCTCTGGGGCTGTAGTGCTCTATTTAATTGATTTTGTTGGTAATTAAAATTGAGCCCATAACGAGCATTGCTCAGAAACAAAGCAATGTAATTACTGAGGTAGCACCAAAATCCATTTGCATATTAGAAGATTACATGCACATGTGTGTGGAATAATATAGTCTAATAGTTTCCAGCAACCATCTATAAAATGTCACTTCCATAGTAGGAACAGAGACATAGATATTTTCTGACATAAATATGTATGCAGTTGTATCGAGGACATCTGGTGTTATGCGTTTGGTAGATGAGGAAATGGGTCAATTGTGTTTCATATGGAATTTCACGGAAGTGAAAGAGCTCTACGAAAACAGCCCAAAATGCCGGTGTCGGATGAAGACAGCCTGCCATTACCTCGAAACAGCTCGAACATCTTTTTTTCCAAAATGAAATGAATGTGGAAAACATAGTCAAAAGCACACTTAAACCAGCACTGTTTTGAAAGAACAGCGTAAACTCTGCCGAGTCAACAACACCGCTGACACGCGCGCAGCGTTCACTCGACCGCGGTTGTTGCTCGCGACCGAATGTCAAATCCGGAAGGATTAGTTCAAAATGGCGGTTGGTAAAGGAGGGGGACGATGGGGGGGGGAGGATGGCGGCGTCGGCTGGGAATAATGGCGGCGGGAGTAACGGGAGAGTCCGGTGCGCGTGGCGTTACCTGTTTGTGTGCAGGCACTCGGCGCTCCCGCCCCGGATTGATCTGCGCATCATGAGGACCTCACTGTGTTACCGTGGTGATGGGTGACACGTGAGGAAGTCAACAACCGAGCAGACAACCAGGACACAAAGTAAGACACAATGCACACACAGGTGGGAATATGAAGAACGTGAAAAACAGAAAGAAATTAAAAATTGAGTTTCCATGGCAAGAAATATAACATCAATAATAATAATAATAATAATAATAATAATAATGATTTTGTTAGTAACGTAGAAAACACAGTTGTATTGTTTCTTGCGCTATATCAAAACCAGCTATAAAAGTGAAAAAAAAAACCCTGCTATGCCAAGTGGATAATGAGTTGGTGTGTTTGAGTGGATTTAGTTTCATCTCAAACTAAATCCACTCAAAGGACTGACACTGGAGCATTTTGGAAATATTCCGTACAGACACTGAACCACGTCAGCTCCTCCTAGTGGTGAACCTTTGTAAAACAGCTAGTTTCACCAATAAATTATTACACAGACTTAGCATAAGACTAATCCTATATAGCAGCAATCAGAAAATCTGGACCTCAAATCCAAATCTGGCCCTTGTTTTATTCTGTCCCAGGTTATTAGCTGAACAATTAGAGCTACTGATTAGTGCTAATTAGTCTTCACACCGGACTCCCAGGTAAAAGGAGGGTGGAAAACCAGCAGTTCTCGGACCTCGAGGACTGTGATTTGATGATCCCTGTTATATAAAATGTCACATGATCACCAAAGATCCTGCTAAGCCCCACCCACTTGACTGTTATTTATTGGTTCTCGGTGACACCACCGATCCTGGATAAAGCTGAGTAGGTGCATCCTCATTGGCCCACAACCTTCATCCCACAGGTTTGCAATATCTGCGCCTTGTACAACCCCTCGACCCCGCCTGGAGCCCAGGTCGGTCCCGTGGCCACGCCCGGCTGAGGTTACCTGTCCTCCGAATAGTCCTGGTCGGAGTCCTGGGACATGTGGTCCTGGTGGCAGCGGGAGTCATGGTAACGGAAGGGGGAATGCGACTGCCGGTTCTGGTGGATCTCATCCAGGCTCCTGGATCAAAAAGTGACCAGAGAGACAGAAGTGTGGGTTAGCCTAGCCTAGCCTAGCCCTGGATCAAAAAGGGACCAGAGAGACAGACGTGTGGGTTAGCCTAGCCTAGCCTAGCCTAGCCTAGCGTTAGCCTAGCCTAGTCTCCATTTAAGACCCAATGAAAGCAGTTCAAGTTCAGAGCAACAAAATGTTAATGGTACCACTATATTTAAAATTGTTATGTTTCTGCACTTTAATATGCTGCAATGAAATTGTATTGAAATTTAAATCAGTTTCTGTTCACTGCTTATTTTCACCCTCGTCTGAACTGGTTTGGCAACTGTTCACCTGTGTTGCACATTGGTAACAAAAAGTCACCGCATGTTTAATCAGATATGTAGAATGACATAAGGGCACGTCTTCGGGCGCTGGTTAGATAGGAATGGTTCTGAACTCCGTTCCCAGGCCTGTGTGCGGGGGTGGGGAGCGCCCCTGCGGCCCTCACCTCTGCATGGGCACGCTGGGGGGGCGGGAGCGGGTGCGTCCCTGGTCCTCTCGGTGGGGGGAGACGGAGCGGGAGCGGTGCTGAGCGGTCCTCTGGTGTTCCGGAACCATCAGCGTGCTGGAGCGCTCTCTCTCCCGAGAGTTCCTCTCTGCGGCTGCCCCAGAGTACACACACACACACACACACACACACACACACGTACACACACACACACTCACACACACACACACACACACACGTACACACACACACACTCACACACACACACGTACACACATACGTACATACACATACACACATGTACATACACATACACACATACACACACGTACATACACATACACACATACATACATACAAATACACACACACACATACATACACATACACACACATACATACACATACACACATACATACATACACATACACACACACACGCACAGACACACACACACGTACATACACATACACACATACATACATACACATACACACACACAAACACACAAACATACACACACATATACAGTACGCATACACACATACATATTCACATACACATACATACATACAGACATACAGACACACACATACATAAATACGTACACACACACACAGACACACACAAGCACACACGAGATTGATCAGCACAGAGAAGAGATTGACAGCTCACCCTGCTAACATCCAACATTTACACAATGTGTCTGCAACATTGTCACAATGTCATTATGCCACACTGAACATAATGACGACGTTGTGAGGACATTTGCACTAGTGAGGACCTCTGACACAGCTTCAGCCGGGGGTACCGGGATTCAGCTACACATCTACGGACGCTTCGCTCCGAACTACTGCAGCCATGCCGAAAGCCGCAGAACCACAGTTAAACAGTCCACTCTAACATGCCAAAACCAAGGAGCCGGTGTGAAAGGATACCTGCGGTAATCTTTTCAAAGGTAAAAACACCTCGTATTACTGCGCCGCTTGAACAGGAGGTGTGGCATCCTGCTTTGAGTTTGCCAAAAAAAAAAAAAAACATCAGCTAAAGACGGCAGGTTTGTATCACGGCCTGTACCGTTCACTTCCTCTATGTAACTTCCTGTCAGATTGTTTGCTACAGTGGGACTAACAGCGTAGAGTATGAATGGATTTAAGAACATGAAATGAAAAAAAAAAACAGCATGACCATTCAGAATGACCCAATTTCATATAATTACTGTATCACTGACAATTTGTCTGAAGGGCACCTATTGGACCAAGTGCTGTTCTTGCATGGCTGTATGGAAAGAGAGATGGGCCTCTAGTTTCTTTAAAAAAGGGAAGACTGGGCAAACAGAAAACAGCAGCAGCACACACTCCTTCAAAGCTCAGTAATGTCCAAAGTATTTTTTTTTCATATTCATTTATTTTCAAATAAATGCAAAGTATCCTTTTTTGCTTTTTTTTTCTCTACTGCAGGCTGGTCTTTTTTTAAATCTACTGCAGAGCATGCAAAGGAACAAAAAAAACCCAGATTAGCGGTTGAGGAGGAGTGTGACGCCCTTGGGGGGCACCATGCACGGGTACGTGGGTGTGTGTTCTGGTGGGCTGTTTCTACGGTCCAGCAAGAGGGGAGAGAGGCCTTGGGAGGCTTTGAGCCATGGCACCTTTTCATTTGAAGGTCCATTTCTCCACGACAGGTAGCTCCCGGGATTTGCTCTGCCTTTTTTCGACCGGGTTAATTTGGCTCCTGTGCTTCCGCTTTACCTGGCGAACTGAGCTCCGAGGTTCAGGCTTTTTTCCAAATCAAATCAAAATCAATTTCATTTGTATTGCGCGTTTTACCAAAGGACAAGACCCTTTTCAGGTCTCATACGACCGGACCTTGAGCTTCTCCCGCTGAATTAACGATTCAGCAGCTTTCAGACACAGTGTTCATAGACTCCTGGTGCATCCTGGGAGAAGACTCAAAGTAACCAACTAGAGTAATTAGAATAATGGTGGGGGGGGGGGGTGGGGGTTGGGTGGTGGGGGTTATGGATAATGCTTGTCGGGGATAGAGTAAATATTCAGGCCGTATTTTCTCCAGGAAAGTTCTGGTCCAAAGTTTGGGTTGGTGTCCTCTCTCTCCCTGTGCCGGAGGCCTCTACCAAGCACAGTGTAACACCATGAAGCCCACCCACCTGCTGTCACTAGGGCAATATGATCATCGTAATCTGTGTCAATGATGCGGTGCGACCCTGCACAGTGGTGGACAGACACACACAGCAGCGTTGAGAGGGTCCATCGAAAACACACGCACACACACGCGCACACACATATACACACACGCACGCACAATCACACATGCGCACACACACGTACAGGCATGCGCACATGTGTACATACACGCACACACACGGCAGCGTTAAGAGGGTCCATCGAAAACACACTCACGCACACGCACACACACGTGCACACACATACACACACGCGCGCGCACAAACACACTCACATATGTATTGAAGCAGCGATGAGAGGATTCGCATACAAACACGCACACGCACACGCTCATACACGTACACGCATACATACACTCACATACACACAAGCACGCACACAGTAGCAGTACCCTTTTATATCAAAAAGGAGACTGGCTTTGGAAACGAGCCACAAATCATACATCAAACTCCATGGTGTCAAAATCTACATGGCAGTTATCAAAAGCCAAAAATGCAATCTCTTTGAAATTGGTGACAAAAACAGTGCTAAGCATTTAGTCTGTCATGTAACAAACTGCAAAAAGTGCCAAAAACTATTGCAGGTCGATGCCAGAGGAAGTTGAATTTGTCCACTTCAACATTTATTTTCTGAAAAAATATTGCTCTCGAAGAATTCCATAATATAAAGTAATTTGATCTGCTTATTGATCTGAGTAAATATTTCTGTTCTAATACATGATTACTTTGATGTTTTGAAACCCCCGCTGTCTAAACTATGGAGAAACCATTTTGCTGCATTCAGTAAAAGACCTACACTGCAAAGCTTGACTCTATTTGAGTAACTTGTTGAAATTAAATATATTTAATTCTGTAACCATCACCTGTATCAGAACCAGACAAGAGTATTCACACTTCTCAAAACCAAGGTACAATTCTGCTATATTGAATCCCTACACCCTCCCAAAATAACCTGGATAATGAGTATAATTCTCCCTTCACCAATATCAACCACCAAGGACTGCAAATGTTTAGTCTCGTCCAGTGAAGCTTATTTCAGGTTCTCATCTACTCACTGATCAAAATGAGCGACTCCTACAGGAATGAGAGGGTCCTACAGAACAGGGGGCGGGGCCTTGCTGGGGTGGAGAGCTGTTGCTAAGTAACTGTCACGAACAACAACAGCCCATGCAAGTTTCCCACGCTAATGTACCATATCCACGAGCCTATGAACACGAGCATTTAATTAAACCCGACGGTGTCTTACACCCGGTCTCCCCTCTGATCATGTGAATCACCCAGCTTACACTGCACTGATTGGCTATTCCCACCCCTGTCACATTTCCACCGCCCATTCCTCTAGCCAGAAGCTATTCCAAAATATGTACAATAAAAATATGTAGAAATATACCTATAAATATGGCAAATACAAAATTTCTGCAGAGGCAATGACTGGATGAATAGATTAGAAGATTAGAAGACTATTCTCAAAACTTGCGTATTCTAGAAATGAAATTTTAAAAAAACAACAAAAGTAGGCAAAAATATGTAATTATTATTAGTAACACATTCAAATTTGCGAATACAGTATATTATGCACTACATTTTCAACTAGATTAACAATAAATCACATGCACAACACACACTTTTCCTAGTTCAGTGACTGATGATCATTGATTGTTTTATGTTGTGTTTTTTTTTTTTTTTACTTGCAACAATGATTTGACCATTATGGACAATATATATTTATTGATTAACTGACTGATTGCTTGAACTTTATATTACAGGTCAGGGCTGGGCTATATTTAATTTCAATTCAGTCAATTCAGGAAATCAATGGAAATTCAGTTAATATATTTTTTTATTTTTTTTCCATGAATTAACTGCATTTTAGCTAAATTCCTGAACTGACTGAATTGGAATATAACCATAACCCTGGTTAAGGTGTTCAACATATGTCACTCCATTCATGTTCATGTGTCATTCCATTGGTCCACCCCGTCATCAGTCTACATGCCGATTGGTTACTGAGTGCTCAGACTGTAGCGTTACTGGCTCGGTCAGACTTACTCTGCAGCTTCTTGCTGGGGCTGTCGCTGTGTCCGTGGCGACGGGGCAGGTAGGGGGAAGGTTGGGGGAGAGGTAGAGAGGACACATCGTGGGTCTGGAGCTTGTACCAGTGGGGCGTGTCATCAAGCAGGGCCGTCTCCAGCTCGATCAGGATCTGTCAGGGGGAGAGAGAGCCCAGTAAACAGGTGAACAGGTGACTTATTTCTGACAGGTACAATCACTATTACAGAGTCATAGTCACTGTCGTGGTCATAATCTCACGGTCACACAGATCAGATCACAGAGGATGCGTCCACCATTACGCAATCACAATCACAATCACATTACATAATGAAGTGCAGGCCCACACGCAGCAAATACAGATGCTGGGCCAAGGGATTTATTTATTTATTTATTTATTTATGCAGGGGGACATACTGTAGCAGTGGCTTCCAGAATGGGGAGGGGGGGGGGGCAGAGAGAGAGACTGAGAGGTAGGGAGGGGTGGTGGGGCGGTGCGGTGATGGTTGAAGGAAAAAGGCTCATCGCAAGACGTGTGTAGTATTGTACACACATAGCATGATCCTGCATCTGAGGAGCACCGGATTAACATTTCCAGCAGCTGATGCACGGTGACCTCCTTGTTGGCATCACAGGATGTGTGTGTGCGTGTGTGTGTGTGAGTGTGTGTGTGAGTGTGTGTGCGTTAAAAACATTTCCAATCACCAAATGGGAGCCTGGCTGAAATGTTTGGGAACCACTGGAACACAGTGGCATCACTCATAATAACAGGAGATAGATGGAGCCTTTTGAGGGACTCAGAACACAGGACAGACAGACCCACAGGACAGACAGACACACACACAGGACAGACAGACCCATGAGTGTTTGGTACGGAGGGTGCAGTATCCCAGGAACTCAGAACACAGGACAGACAGACCCATAGGACAGACACACACACACACAGGACAGACAGACCCATAAGTGTTTGGCGCAGAGGGTGGGTTACCTCCCCCAGGAACTCGCTCTCCTCCTCCTGCACGCGGGGCTGGTCCCACACGGTGATCTCCAGCATGCGCTCCCTGAAGTCCCGCCGGTGCACGTGGGAGTACAGGAAGGTCTGGTTCCATTTCGGCTCCGCGCTCTTCTTCACCGTCTTGGTCCTCCGCTTGCTCTTATCGCTGAGGAAACAACAGGCACCGGGGCGGTTAGTGACACGCCCGTCTCATTACAGGCATTTAGCTGATGCTTTTTATCCAAAGCCACTTACAGGTGATTAGACCAAACATGGGGCAATCCCTCTTGGAGCAATGTGGGCTTAAGGGCCTTGATCAAGGGCCCAACAGCTGTGCAGATGTAGTCATGGCTACACCGGGGCTAGAACCATCAACCTTCCGGGTCATGTACCTTAGCTACTACACTACACTACTTCTGACCCACTTCCAGAAACAACCAACAGGTTTGTCACAAGGTAGGTACACGCCCATGCATGAGCTAATTTAATGAAAGACACGACCGTTGATTACACAGACACACCCAATGCCAACGATGATTGACAAAAGTTGTCAGAGCAGTATCTACACAGCACAATGTTCAGTGTCAACTCAAACACAGGCAGCCCAACTAGACTGACTGAAACTGCATTAGGCTCGATTTAAAATGGAACTTATTTTGCGCAGTTACCCCAATATACACACGGCCTTAGAGATACCCAAAACCAGACTCGACTCGTAAGAAGATACCCACTTAGAACCAAATCGACCAATAAACAACACACCTGAAAAAAGACTACATTGACACTCATACCCATTCACAGACATAAGCAGACACACAGGGTCCATAGCTCACCTCCTGTCAGGCAGGAAGTACATTTTGACGTAGGGGTTCCTGGGCCTCCCGTCCAGCCGGGAAGGCAGGTCTATGGCTTGGAGCACGTTGACGATCAGCTGATGGCCCACTTTATCGTACCACAGTTTGACCTGAAGAAAATAATAAGAATTTTTACACAACGGCACAAGCATACAGGGATATTTGGTTCTGATACCGATCTACATCGACTGATACAATTCCATTAATTTTGAAAATTAAAGTGGAAAAAGTAAATAAAGCCAAGTTAAAATATCAGAAGGATCAGGGGATGAGTACATTTCTTTACAGAGACAACAGAATAGAAACACTGAGACTGAAGCAGTTTTTGTCAAGTTTCAGTGTAGGGACAGGGCACTGAGAAAGTGTTCACTCACTGGGGTTCAGTGTAGGGACAGGGCACTGAGAAAGTGTTCGCTTACTGGGGTTCAGTGTTAGAATAGGGCACTGCGTAAGTGTGCACTCAGAGAGCTTCAGTGTTAAAACAGGGCACTGAGTAAGTGCACTCAGAGAGATTCAGTGTTAGAACAGGGCACTGAGTAAGTGTGCACTCACAGAGAGTTGTCCAGGGAGCAGCTGGGGGATGTCTCTGAGGGTCCCAGGACTTGTAGGGGACATAACGGAGATGGAAGGCCGCTCCATCTTCTGGGATTCGAAGGAACTTGAACCTGCTCGGGGTGGAAGGGGAAAGGATGCTTTCGTCACGGCGTAAACGCAAGATGCCAAAGGCCCAGCAGAGTCTGCAAAAACTCTTCAGTAAAATAGCTATACGTCATCATATGCCGTTATACTCTGGTCATTGTGGAAGCCAAACCAATGAGTCAGTGTGAAAGACAAAGACTAATATAGAAACTTACTAGATTCTAAAGGAGGGTGTGATGTTTCTGGAATCCGTGGTATATCTCTGAAATATGACAAAAACGTACAGCATTAAGATCCAGTGAAAAAGCATCCAGTGTAAAAGCTTGAGCATTTGAAAACTTAATGAAATTCACATTGCTACCCCCTCTGTATGAATCATATACATTAGTAAGGTCATGGTAAGTCACTTGGGTACGGTAAAGAATGACTCAGCCACCTTTGGCAAAACATTCCTTTTTTTTACTGGAAACAAGTTTTATTACTGCAGAGAAAGACACACTCTCACACACACACACACACAGAAGCACAAACGCATGCACACATGCACGCACACACATGCACACACACACGCACACACACACGCATGCACACACACACACGCACACACACACACACATACTGGGTTGGGACTCAAGGAAGAAAGTTCCAGCAGGTTAAGGAGGATGGATGATGGGGATGGGCGGGGCATAAGAATCCCATCTCCCCATTGGTTGCTTTGCCAGCCTGTACAGCTATGAGAAGGGAGGATTGGTTGAGGTAAGGCAGTGGGAGGGGTGAACCACGGCTACATCGCGTGTGTTACTTACTGATATGCTTTATACACCTTTCTCAAGAAGTTTTTGGAAAGAAAGCGGTGGATACTTCTTTTATATGAGGGAGGGAGACAAACCACAGATGAGGACAAATACATAAATACAGTTACAAAAAAGAAGTGATATAAAATTAAAAGCATAAAAACATGGTCCAAATTTAACGGACCCACTGAGGTGAAAGCTAGTTCAAATCTAGTCCTCCTTTCTGCATATAGCTTAGGATAAGGTGAATAAGGTGATTGCTGGTGTTAATTACATAACTGCCAATGTCTTTTATTCTATGATTAGATGAAAAGTATCATTCTCTGAAGAAAGAAACATGAAACCCAGGACTAGTTTTTGTTTGGGAATTCCAAGCATTTATACCGACCCTGGTGTAAAATCCATCTATGATCATCCTGAAATGACCAGCTGCCAGCTATTTCAATACATACAGAAGTTTGAGCAGGTCAAACCATGTTGAGTATGGAGCTGGTCTGAACTGGTCAACCGGCTTCCAACTCTTTCAAAACCTGATTTAAGCTGTTTTCTTCAGCAGGGGATACATCCGATCAAACAATTTGCCTGGGTTATTGTTCAACACTTGATAACAATGTAAAGTTTATACATGTTATACACAGTATATGGATATGAGCAGGGGGAAGTGGAGAAAAAATCTCCAGGAGCACCTCGAAAGCTCATCTCCACGCAGGTGACCACCAGCTCAAAGCACCTATCTGTAACACCTTATTTGAAGGCTCCTGCATAACAGCTATACAACTACTTCATACACACTACACAGCACATTCATAAGCACTACATAAGCATGCATAAGCGCTCATAAGCGTTACCCACATATACACGTTACACAGCAAAAAAATACAATATACAATCAGCAGATGCCGGACCTTCTACAAGACAACCCCGTTCAGGACATACCCAATAGGCCGTGAGACAACGATCTCCACTTGAGGTTCCGATTTGGATTCCAGAATGATGTTGTAAACTTCCTTTTTCGTTGCTCCCGGCAACGGCTTCCCATTCCACTGCAGAACCTCATCGCCTGGAAACAGGGGCCCAATCAGAAGAGAAGCAGCCTATTCATGAGCTTTGTTAGGGTTGGAGTGAAGACCTAAAGGACGGACGATCTCCGTGTACATGGTTGGGCTGCCATGATCTAAGACAGAGATCCTCAATCTTTCCCAGAAATGGCCAGTGGGGGGCCGGTGCCTCTCTGTGTGGAGTTTGCATGTTCGCCCCGTGTTTGCGTGGGTTTCCTCCGGGTACTCTGGTTTCCTCCCACAGTCCAAAGACATGCAGGTTAGGCTGACTGGAGAGTCTAAATTGCCCGTAGGTATGAGTGTGTGAGTGAATGGTGTGTGTGCCCGGCGATGGACTGCTTAGTTGGAACAAAAGCCTGCATCCAGACCAGCCCTATCTGGGTAAGATAGAGCATCCCTGATCTAAGACATGAGTAAGGGAGCTCATGCGATAACGTTCACGCCACACAGCGGCACGTGTTTCCGGATTTCCCAGAATTCCCACCTGCACGTAAATGGCCCACGACATCCGCGAGGCTTCCCTTCTTCACCTTGGTGATGAAGGCCCCCAGACGCCCCGTCTCCGTCATCTTCCCGCCCACGACCTGTGGAGCCAGACAGAACCGTCAACGACCGTCCCGCCAAGACCCGCCAAGACCCGCCAAGACCCGCCAAGCTGATAACACGCTACCACAGCACAGGCCCCTGCACAGTATTCAGTGTTAAATCAACTCTCACAGAGAACATATGGTCGCTACATGTACTCTGTAAGAGTGGACTTCTTATTGTGTGACATCATCTAAGCACATCATTCTCTCGGTGACGTCACTTAACCTCTGCCCCTGCAAGTGATGTCATTTAATGACATGGCTCAACTGCCCGTAATGCCATTCTCTTTCAGAACACAAGCTTTGTAAGCATCTGTGAACGTACAGTGCATAAGCTTCATATGTGTTGGTGTGGTTTCAGCAGACGGGGAGCAAGGGGGAGTGGCTAAGCTGGCCTGGAGGTGTAGCCAATCAGCACTGATCCTTATATGTTCTTCCTGCAGTGAGATCCGAGCTTCAGTGACAGGGATCACATGGGCCATGAGCAGGGAGAGAGGGGAAAGTTTTTTTGTCTTGTGTTTTGTGTTTTGCTAACCAGCTCTGTGTGTATGTGAGCAAAATAAAGCTGTGTGTCTCTCAAGCCCATCTACTACCCATGCACAGTATGTAAACAAGCATCTTCAGGGGATCCAATGACATCATAAAACATTAATGATAATAGTCCACCCTTTCTGCAGTGAGAGCTTTAAAATATGAACCATTGTTTATTGTTCATTGTCGTTTAAAGACAGGGACACACCTGCTGATAGGTGAGGGGAGAGCAGGAAATGTAAATCTTCAGACATCACGGCTATTTAAATCAGGAGGTATTGTGTTTATTTTAATTCACGTATCTAATTATTGACATCTGGAGCTACATAAAGAAAGTGCTGTCTGCCTACTGCCACCATTGCTCCCGTTTAAATAGGAGAGGAATCGACCCACAACAGTTTTTCAGAGAGGCAGCACAGGCGGGCTGGTTGAGAGGAGGAGGAAGTGACATCGGTGGCACAGGAAGCCGGGTCACGGGCTCACCTTCAGCCCGAGGAGGGCCCCAGCCTCCTTTGGCATGGCCGTTCTCTTGCTCAGAGTGATCCGTCCGATTAAGTGATCGCCCTCTTTGGACGGCTGCCATGTAACAGGATGCTGAGGGGAAACAGGGCAGCCATGGTTAATCCCTTCTGCTATACCCCTCTCCCACAAACACACACTCACACACACACACTCATGCGCAATGTGCGCAGACACACACACACACACAATGCGTGCACACACACGTACGCACTCACACACATACACACACAATCCTCGCCCACACACACACACACACTCGATGCGCACACTCGATGTGCTCATGCACAAACACAAGGCTTTATTGTAGACACACATACAAATAGCACTGTGTGCTACACACAAACACACATACAGCACTTTAGTACACACACACACACACATACAGAGACATACACACACACACACACAAACAAACAAATGCACACACACACAACACACAAGCACACATAGTGCTAAGTCATGCCCTTGCATCCCACATCTAAAAACACATCTAATAACTCTGTGGGCCCTCCAGTTCTGTTCATCTGTGTCACTCTCTCTGATGTGGTTACACTTACACACAGACAGCAGCAAAGCCATCGACTCATTCCAGAGGGCAAACTACAATCCCCATAATGCACTGCAGGGGAGCCTGGCAAGCTTGCCCAGGCACAGCGGGGAATCAACAGCTTCAAACAGGGAAGGGCCTGGGCATGTACTCCCTTTGTAACTGTGAGGCATCGTGTCTCAACGCTTGCTCTATAAGAACTGCACATCATACGCAGTAAGAGCCTGACTCTCAGTGCTATCATCTTTAAAGTGTCAGTCTGTGGATATCTGCACACCCTGTGACTGTTGGGAGTGCTGAGGTGTGCAGGTAAGGCACACAGGTGTGTTTCAGCCTTTCGCAGGTCAGACAGAAGAGAGAGGGGGGTGTCCTTACGTGCCACACAGCCGGGTCCAGAGGATAGCAGTCCCAGTCACCTAAAAATAAGAGAGCAGCTAAGTTAGGACTCAGGAGTATGGGAAGGACTGCATGTACACATCCGCATGTACACATCCGCAGAGGCTCCTTTCCAAACGTGCCAGGTCAACTGGGTGATACCCTTCAGTTTGTGTCTGCTGTGGTCCTGTGAGTTTTGGGTGGGGTTTGGGGGTGCAGGGGTGTCACCCCTAAATGGCTCTGGGGGTAAATTTATTGATTATTGATGAATATTTCTCTCCTACCATTGATTGATTAGAGTATCAAAATCTTGATGCGTGTTTGCAACATACCTAAGTCACCATCTGAAAGTCAATATTTCTTTCTGCTTGGCTAGCATTCCAGATACATGCTTTCTGCATCTATGCTAGCCTAATCCACTTTTAATCCAGTGACTACACAACCCCTATCACAGCAATTAAGATACTGTACCAATATTCATAAGATGTATGGTGAGATGGAAATATAACACATCAATATAGCATTTAAATGAAAAGTAGGGTTTAGTGATATTATGGGCTAAGCATATTGTTTGGCTGGAGAACAATTAACTAGCGCCAGGACATTAGCACTAATGAAGCAAAAAATGAATACAAATCTATATCCCCAAAATATTTGGGGATCAGTGCATTTATGCTATGTTTCGATAGCTAAATAGATACCTTTAGTGTCTCCAGAAAGGAAGATGGTCTTCACAGTCAAAGCATAAATGCACTGATCGTGACGTCGCACCTAATGCGTAAATTGTTTTAAAAAAACAGTAGGCGGAATGCAACGGAACACTAATAAAATGTCACATTATTTGGACTGCACACGGTTAATTCGGGGTGGCATACGCCGCTACACAAGTGGAGATCTGCGAGTCACAGCCGACGTCCATCACAGCGCGGTTAGCTTCGTCCAGGCAGTGGGGGAGGGTGGGCTTTCATTAGTACCGCAGAGAGTAGTCACCTCAGATGGAAGTTAATGCTCTTTGTGACGCAGCCACACAGCTTCCAGGGCCGTTCTGTCCCGGTGTGCGCGCATCACGAAAATAGTCAATCAGTCAACGAATCGTAAAAGCGCTGATGAGCACCGAAATCTCCTCCGTTAGCGTGTTTCCTGTGAGCTATTCGTGAGGAAACGGATGTGCCCGGTTCAGACCGAAGCCCCGTCTCCTAACCGTCCTCCGATCAATACGTTTTAAAATAGATTCATCGGATATTAAGTGCTTCGGGGGAAAAGCAGATGAACTCGACTATCTCCAGCGGAGGAAGATGTCCTCGTATAGCACGTTCCGCGAGGCATATTCACGGCCCTTCCTCCCGGTCGTTCTCGTGGCTCCACCACAGTGCGCTCTCCCTAATAAAGAAGGGGCCGGTTAAAAGTGTCCAACCTCCAAAGAGATATTATACTACGCGCGATAAAGCCTTTTACAATCTCATTTGACCTACTGGATTGTGTCGGTAAAACTGTCCACGAACCTGACGTATGCTGCACTGCTGCATAGACGCCCCACGCCCCACCCCATAGCAAAGTATTTAAAAATTATTTGAAGGCTCCTATATAAGAGCTATATAATCCCTTCATAAGCACTACATACAGTTGCACATAGATAAGCAATACAGAAGCATTCATAAGCGCTTATTTCAATAGCAGTTCACGTGGTATGTCACAGTGATGTCACTTGCATCAAAGTTCACAATACACACCATGCGCCTGAATGTGCTATGTAGTGCTGATGAATGAGTTGTATAGCTCTTATGAAGGAGCCTTCAAATAAGGTTATTAAAAGAAGAATATTGCGCTACACCACATATGGAATCCTGAATGGAGCCGGAAGTTGTGCTTTCGTGTTACCCAAGCAGCCCTGCCTCTCAGCCCCCTTTGTTTCCAGCCGCGACCCAGGTTTAATCTGGCTTAAAAAACATGGATCATAATGCAGCAGACAAACCAACGCATCTGGGGACGGGGGGGACGGGGGGGTAGATAAATAAATAAAGTGCGTAATTGCTGTTGAGGCTTTGATGGTTTTGCTTGAAAGTGAATTGCGAAGCTTTAATATTTTATCCAAAAATGAACATACTGCACCCTTCCAGAGCAGATCGCTGATGGCAGTCTGACGCACGTTACGCGCCCACTCGATGACCCAGTTCTCAAAACCGGTGTCCTAAAAAAGGTACTTTCCAAAAGAAAAAAAGAGAAAAGCAGTGAATTCCAGGGTTTGCACAGTGAGCTGAAGAACAGTGCTACCCTTGCGGATGCAGTACTCCTGCTCTATTTAAGCAGGCATTACACATCCCCGCGCTCTGCTGGACATGGGCTTTAGACGGCTGACTCACAGGCTTTGATGCCAGCAAGTAAAACAACAAATATGATACATGAAATAAGGTCGCTTGGATCGCAAATTCAATCTGGACCCTCCACCCACACACGACACTGGCCCGTCTAACAGGACACATTGCTCTGAGACGGGTCACACCTCAAGATGAGGAGCAGGAGAAGGCACGTCATCGGGGAGTGTTGTCACGATAACCTGCTACCAGCCTTCGCTTTCACTGCACCATCCGTGCTTACTAGCAAACTAGCTGAGCTAACCATGCTACACTCACCCCCCTTTGACTTCCCCTCCATGTGAAACCCTGCAGCAACCATTTTTATTATTATTTTTTTTTATCCGAGTCACGGCACCAATGTAACAGGTGAAGAATTTGCCTGAGTCCGAGGTGGGAGTCTTCGCTTTCACTGCACCATCCGTGCTTACTAGCGAACTAGCTGAGCTAACCATGCTACATAGGCAACAGGCACACAGGGGTTAATGGCATCGTGACCACAGTCGATAGCGTGCATATGTGAGCACAAGACCACAGAGGATGTTTTGAACAAGCTATGTTTTGAAACAACTGGCAGCTGGTTGACCAGTTCAGACCAGTACCATACTCAACGTGGTGTGACCAGCTCAAGCTAGGTTTTGAAACTGCTGGTAGACTAGTTCAGACCAGCTCCATACTCAACATGGTTTGACCAGCTCAAGCTAGGTTTTGAAACAGTTGGTAGTTGGTTGACCAGTTCAGACCAGCTCCGGACTCAACATGGTTTGACCAGCTCAAGCTAGTAATTAGAAAAAACTGGTAGCTGGTCATTTAAGCTGGTCTTAGCCGGATTTAACACCAAGGTCGTGAAGCGAAACCACAGAGGAGAAGTAATGGAACTTGTCGGAGTGGTGAGGACGTCCTCCAGCCAATGAAACATGCAGGACCGCTGGCCCCTGGCATTCCTCCCATCGATACCCCTGCAGTCGCTGCTATGCACAGGGGACGCGTCATAGATCACACTTAATCATTCTGGCAGAAAGACCAACATCTGCTTAAATCCCTCATTGCAACTCAGACACTCACACACTCCAGAAGAGAATCGTTCCAAATGGAACCCTGTGATGCCATAGAAGAACACTTCTAGTTAAAGGGTTTGTGCCAGGCGAAATGCTCAGGGAGCTTTCACACTTCAAACCTGTGACAGAAATAAAGGGTTCCATAAATAACTAAAAAGGGGTCCCCTATGAAATCAAGCCAAAGAACCCTGTCAGAACCCTTTTTTCCTAAGAGCGTAGCAATGGCTTTCCTCATGAAAAAATCATGCAAATAGGGAGTTGCAAATGATAGAAGTGTTCAGAAATCTTTGAAGATGATTCTTGTAGCTTGAAGTGACAAATGCATGAGTGTCCTTAGTTACGAACGGTGGTGACAGTGTATGACTCAGCAGGGACCGGTACAGTGGTGCGCAATGCCCTGTTTAGGCAACTCAGTCTGATATTTACATTTAATCTCCCGTGTGAGTTTACAGGCTTTCCGTGCATATCTGCGCTGGGTAATTCCACAGTCAAGTAGATGACGTACTCCCCACCTATTAGCTCAAGTAGCCAGTGAGCACTCTGGAATCGTAGAAAACCCGCTGTACAGCACATTGCTAATCTGTCCTCATTCACCACTGGAGTGAAGGTGGGTTAATGCACACGAGTCCAGGAGAGATATTCTCTCCCAGCCTCAGAAGTTCTTCTGTGAAATAAGAAGCATGACTCACACAGCATCACTGCATGAAGGGATTATATATAGGGGAGTGGCCCTATATATTAAGATGAGCAAAGATGAGCTCTTCCCCTAACTTTCAACAACGTTTTTTTCCCCCCTTTCAGGAATGTTTGCAAAGTTCAGTGTGACGTTGCAGTGATATCTGAATCAAATACGACCCTCAAATCCAAATCCAGCCCTGATTTTCCTTCCTCCCAGGTAATTAACTGTACAGTTAGTGCTAATCGGTCAACTCCCAGGTAAAAGGAGGGTGGAAAACCAGCAGTTCTTGAGGACTGTGATTTGATGGCCCCTGTTTTGTTGGATTGCACCAAAAACTCCATTAGATTGAGAAGTTTTAATTTAGGCCAACACTGTATTATACTTTAGGAACTCAGGCAGTTCAAGGCCTTTTGTCATACAATACCAGACCTGGGTCAAACACCTGTACGTAATTGTTTTGGATTTAAATACTTTTCATCACTTTACTGAGCCTATCGGGTGAATTGGAGCCTATATGAAATACTCTCAAAAAGTGCAAACCGCACCTTCTGGCCCTCCTGGGTTGCTCAATCGCACAAGGCAAGATCTACCAAGAGCAGAAGAAGTATTTGAATGTGAAACAGTTGCGTGTTTGACCCCGGTCTGTGACGTACGGTGCGGCTCACCCTTCTCGCTGACGCTCTCCATGTCCATGTCCTCACAGCTGGTGTACTCGGGCGTGGAGCCTCCCTCCTCCTCCGAGCTGCTGACGGACATCTGCCTCTTGTTGAGGCCCCCCCGCTTGGGCTTGTAGGGGCGGGGCGGGGGCGGGCGCAGCGACTCCGATTGGTCGGAGCTGAGCGAATCGTTGCGCAGCATGTTCTCCATCTTCTCGCGCTTGGCCTTCCGCAGGAGGGCGGCGGAGCTGGGGTCCAGGTGGGCCTGCCTGCCCCAGTCCTGGGGCTCCCTGAGGTCCGGGGGCCCCGCGGGGGTGGGGGGCCCAGCCCGGGGCCCCGGGGGCTGGGGGCCGTGGTTCTGTTTGGACTGGGGTCCGCCCCCGCCGGTCCTGTCCGCGGAGTAGGACCGGTGGTTCTCCAGGACGGCCTTGCGCTCACCCTCGCCTGCCCGCGGCCTGCCCAGCCGGTTCTGGGGCGCGTCCCCCTCCCCGGGGAGGCCCACCTCGTTGATGGCCACGTCGCTGTGCCTGCGTTCGTGCCGCGCCTTCGACACCTTGGCGTGGATGCGCATCTCCTGCTCCTCCGGCTGCGGCTTCACCGGGTAGCGCGCCAGGTTGGGGTCGCTGCGGTAACGGGTCTGGAACTCTTCCTCCCGCCGCTGCCGCTCCTCTTCCTCGCGCCTCCTCCGGCCCTCCTCCTCCCCCGGCCCGTCCGCGTAGTCCTGGGAGCGGCCCTTCTCCAGGCGCCGGCTCTCCCGCCGGTCGCCCCCGTCCCGGTCCTCCGGCTTCACCGGCCCCCGCCGACGGTCCCCACGCATCAACACCTTCCCGTTCTGCTCCGGCATCGAAAGAGGCCTCTTCCTGCAGGAACAGGGGGAAGGAACAGCCATTTTAGAACAGCAAACGGCAGGGGCAACATTAGCTCAGGGGGTAAGCGTGGTCGTCTGGCAGTTGGAGAACTGCCGGTTCGAATTCCCCTGCTTTTGGTAGCCCTAGTTGCTGGAAAAAGCAATTTATTTTGGAAAATCCATTTACCGTTTACCATGAACGGAGAACCTGACAAAGGCCCAATGGTGGAAAGTCCAGAGGTCAGAAAGTAGAAGTCCTGACACGTATTTCTTCCAACCATGAATTCAGCCATCTGATTTCCTTTATTACTTACATCTCCTTCATTGAAGAATTGTGCTAAATTGATTGGAACAAAATACTGGGGAGGACTTTCTGAACCTGGATGTTCCACCTTGGCGAAAACCCACTGCAGTCTGTATTAAAGGTGTGTAAGAAACAAATAATTGTGCAGGCTTTTTCATTTATGCTCTTTTCACCTTACTAAAATGGACTTACGAATGATAACAGTAAACCAAACAAGAAATTAGCCTGTATGATTCACAGTGTCCGCATTAAAGCCTGAGGTCTGGGGGAGTATTTCCACCACAAGAGCAATGGTGAGTTTGTACCATTACGGTCCGCAGCACGAAACAATGAATTAGGGACCTCTGAGGTTCTGACACAGCTCCCCAGCCAGTTAATCAAGGGCACTGCAGGCCGTTTCGTAAAAGGAGTTTAAAAATGTAGGAACTGTGATTCATATCTTGCCGTTTTTAAAGTGTATCTCAGCACAACTGAACTTTTTCCTCACTGGCAACAAATAATACACACAATTAATTTAACAGAAACAAGATTTATATCTCTGACAAATATACTAAAATGTGTCGCCATGTTGCGAAGGCTTCTACACTAATGATACGTCCAATAAATATGGTTCATTTCTTGGTAGTGCAGCTGTTGGATAAGCAGGTTTTACACTAGACCTCGGCTGCTACTCAGTCCATTTACTGGTAAACCATGCTCTAGAGCTACTCCTACTAAACAGGGGCGACATTGGCCCAGGCGGAAAGAGCAGTTGTCTGCCGGTTCAATTCCACCCTGGGTGTGTAAAAAGTGTCCCTGAGCACGAAACCTAACCCCTAAATGCTGCTGACAAGCTGGTAGGTTCCTTGCATGGCAGCCAATCGCCACTGGTGTGTGAGTGTGTGTGTGTATGAATGGGTGAATGAGAGGCATCAACTGTACAGCGCTTTGGATAAAGGCGCTATATAAATGCCAACCATTTACCATTTTACACTAGAATTAGGCTGCTACTCAGTCCATTTACTGGTAAACGTTGCACTCAAGCAACTCCTAGTCCTTTTGCAAACAGTACAGTAATGGCTGCACATACTGACAGCGCAAATGTAATAAGTATAATTTTGGGTTGTGTTTCAGTGCGTGGGTGACGGGCGGTCCGGGGGGTCCATACTTGTCCCTGGGCGGCTCGCTGCGGGAGCGGAGGGAGGCCATGTTGCTCTGGGCGGGGTCGGGGGTCTTGCTGCGGTCGCCGGGGCCGACGGCGGCGGGCTGGGCGCTGTCGGGGGCCCCGCCGGGCGTGCTGAGGGGCATCTGGGAGCGGGACCGCACCTTCCTGTCCTGACCGCCCGCCTCACCACACATGGCCGGGTCGCTGACCGCCGGGCCCAGAGCGGGGGGCTTGGCGCCCCGCCCTGAGAACCATTCCCCTGATTTGGTGAGGATCTCCTGCTGCTTACGGCAGAGGTTGCATACCCACATTACCTAGGGGCAGAGCACGGGGGAGGGGACAGGAGAACACACAGATCGGGGGGGTCAACACAATCCTGGCTGGTGTGGATGTGTCACACATTACATTGATTCAAGGTAACAAAATGTAAGTGAAAAAATGTACAATACTTTTCACAGACACTGCAGAGTGAAAACAAAATATAAATAATTCTAGTTTATTTTATGACATTACAACCAAAAAATACTGTAAGAAAATGATATTTAAAAATCATCTGACACATACACTCAACCTGCTAGCCTGAAGACTTGCATACTCTGTTTACACACATACAGGACTGAGATCTAAACTCCTATGTATCAGGGGAACCGCATGTCAGGCCAACACTTAGAGCAGTTGGAACGGAACACGGAAGCCAGATAGCTACTCCAAAGGTCAGAGCAGGGTCAAAGGTCAGACCCCTGTCACGTCCAATGCTCTGATCATCTGACAGCTCAGATGCATTGCGCACCAGGATGGAGTCTGAGGGAATGAATGAAGCGCTGGACACTAGCCAGTTCCTCACCCACAGACACAGACTCAGCCACCTGTTCATACAGTGGGATCACAGATTCTGTACAACAGAGTACAACAGATTCTAAACTGTGGCAGGTCACACTTTACAATAAAGTTCACAAATAGGCATTAAAGGTACAATTGGTAAGATGTAAAAATATTGTTACAAGACCATTGTAAATCCCTTCCTATCATTGAAAAAGCTCATATCAAAATATGCAGTTGACGGGCTGGCACTCTGTACCAAAACATCATATAGCTGTGCAATAATTCAAGCTTGTTGGTTGTAATTGTCACAGCCAATGGCGTTTCAACTCCAGCACGGTCACAGAGAAGGGGGTGGGATAAACAGTGTTGTGGTTTGAAGGTGTTTGCAATTCCTCTCTTGACCATTAGAAGTCCGAAATTACCGATTGTACCTTTAACTGATGTCGTTGTTAAACATGAATTAATGATGTACAAACACATTAACAAAGCTGTACAGACTAATTTCTCAGTTGTTAGTTAGTTAACAATTACATTAGTTACAAAGCCAATTCCTGTGACCTTATTGTAAAGTGTTACCCTGGGGCAGTATGGGAGATGCTCATAATTGTTACTTGTATAGGTATTATTGTTTTTATTGGCTGTTGTATTGTTGTATTCTAGCTGCCAACTGTGGTATGCTAGTTTGAAAGTTGATTGTACTCAAGGGTTCTGATTTTCTGTATGTTTACACTAGGACTCGGAACTGTGCTGTCCTCTCAGGTCCTCTTTGCACTTGTTCTTGTGTTTGATTTGCACTTCGTTGTACGTCGCTCTGGATAAGAGCGTCTGCTAAATGCCATGTAATGTCATGTAATAATGTTGTGAGGGGCTCTGTCCATTGGGTGAGCTGCGGTCCAATCGGATTCACAGAAATAAGAAAACCGGAGAACGGATTGGCTGATGACCCTGCCCAGGTTATTCCTCAACCCCATCTTTACTCCCGTCTGTGTTTCCCCCGTTCCACAGCTCCGGTGGAATCCTAAATGCTTCATTTATGAGCTGGATGATAGAGCTTCATAAAATACCTTCCTCACATTCTGTCTCTTTCCTGCTCTCTCCTTCCACTTCCTCTCCTCCTGAACGCTTTTGATTAAAAATGAAAAGCTGTGCCCAGAGGGGAGTGAAAGCCAGGTTACATCAGTGCTGCTATACACAGCCACCCAGCTTATTATGACTAATTTTCACACATGTTCATTGAATGCAGCCATTGCTCAAGTGTAGTAAGACCACCCTGTCGGTCAGCCATCTTGGCCATAGAGGCTCAGTGTATCTCTATGGTAAGATAACGTATGTATATCTGTGGTAATATTCTATGGTTTACATGTTAAAGCAGTAGATATACAACAGTTACTTTGTGCTGGTGTGCCCTAGTATCTGATTATATAAAAAGTTCGCAGAAACAGCTAAACATGATTCATAAGAGACGAGTGAAATCCGTCTGACTGATGTCATCATCTTTCTTTTCTGAGACAGCGCAGGAGTGCCTTCAGGAACTAGTTGAAGTAGAAACCAGAACTACAGGAGGAACTCAATTTGCGAGTGTAGATGAGCTTCTTACGGCAGCCTAGAACAAAGGCGGCACAGAGGTGCGGAAAGGGGTTGAAAAAACGAGCCTTTTATCACGAGCATTGACAAGCCCCGAAACCAATCATATTCCACCACTTTAACACGAATCAGAAGACATCCAAAACCTGCGCAAGAAAATAGTGTCGATCATTACCACTGTAAAGCTACGACCCGCCGTTCCAAGAGGAACCAAATCACAATCAACACTAATGACTAATCACCTGTCCATTGCCACAGTCTCTTGATGTTTGACACAAGGCAAACGCTGCTGCAGTATCAAACTAGCAAAGCTCAACAGCAGAGGACAACGTTTACATAGTTTCCAAATCTGTGGCGTGCCAACACAGAGTGTTATTGGACCAAAATAACTACAATAAAAATATTTCTGCAAAGAGCAGAACTCCAATACTCACAGGTCTCCATCGCTACGGTGAATTGAAACCCTTCCAGGGTCCGGCAGCGGTCTTTGCTCCCAAATTTAGCCGTTCCCGTTTGGGTGCGGAGGCCGAACCGACGGGGCCCGGGACGGCGCAATAAAAGCCCTTCTGACTGCTCCGGTGACAGAGACGGACGGGGGCGCTTCCGCAGACAGACGCGTTCGCTGCGTTTGAGCGATGGGGGAGCGAGCGAGCGAGCGGCCAGGAAACACACATCATAGCCTGATTGAATACACTTGGCGCTGCTCCAGACTAATCCGAAGCAAATCAACAGCACAATCCACAGCTGTCGAGCGCCCAGCGACAAACTCCCCGGACGGATTAGAAAGCGGTCTAATCCCGACTCCTCGTCGTTATTTAATAAATCAAGCGCTCGGAACGAGGGACGATTCCACTCGCCCCCATCCCCCCCCCCCCCGCCCAGAGAGAAGCCCCGAAACGACAATCTGGAAATCATCAATGACGCCAAACAGAGCACGGGAGTCCCATTCACTCAGCCCATCGGTCAGTGGGGAGGGGGTTCGGGCGGACGAGAGAAACGTTATTTAAAATGGGGGTCACGTCCGGCCTGCAATGAAATGAAGATAAAGTAGGGGATAAAATCTAAATCGATTCGAAAACAGATTCCACAGTGTGGAAAGGTAACCCCCAGATTCTCGTCGGTACCGGGTAAAAACAAAAATGCCCACTTGTCGTGTACAATGCCCACGTGTGAACTGTCTCTGTATTTTTGGTGCGGTTTAGGAGTGCTAAAATAATCCGGAGATAATCCGTGAGTTAGATCGCGTTCCTACGGCGCGCACGGAAAGGGGACGCGGTCACTTTTCAAGTACAGCGTGACGCTTTCTGCGGTCGAATACTAAGCTATTAAAGGATGAAAGGCACGGCAATGTGTGTAGCCCCTGTAACATGCGTTAAAGGCCTCCCTCAGGGAAAACAGGTGGGGAGAGAGAGAGTGGGGGAGAGAGAGAGGGGGGGAGAGAGAAAGAGGGGAAGAGAGAGAGGGGGGGAGAGAGAAAGAGGGGGGAAGAGAGATGGGGAAAGAGAGAGGGGAGAGAGAGAGAGAGAGAGAGAGAGAGAGAGAGAGAGGGAGAGAGAGAAAGCTGCATAGGAGAAATGTAGGGCACTAAAAAAAGGTGTGCACAGTTAAAGAGGGAGAATAATGATGGGGGCTGTACAGAGGGCAGTAGGAGCCACGACAAGTGGAGCCACACTCCACTCTCTGCAATAAAGGGATGAAAAGTGCCTTAAAAGGTACAAATGCTTGTCGCTGGGGCAGCACCCCACAGGTACATGAACTTGTACCCTTAGCCTGCAATATATAATTCATTTGTATGTACTCATTTGTTACCCAAAGAGAACACCATTGTAGTTCCAGGGTACATTTGGGAAATTTGATCCTTGGATAACAGAAATGCCCCTGCATCCACTGTGAGTGTAGGCCACTCTCCGGGACTCCGCGCGACCGAACACGCTGGTGAAAGGGACCCCAAAACGCAGAGCTAGCACTCTCGGCAGAGCAGTGACTCACTGCGCTGTCACCTCCAGTCCACGTCACCGGGAGCTTAGGCCTGCAGTCATTCATCTGATGAATCATTCAGACCCACACACTGGACTAATATTCAGGTAAAACACTATGTGTATGTGTGTGTGTGTGTGTGTGTGTGTGTCTGCGTGCGTGTGTGTGTGTACGTGTGTGTGTGTGTGTGTGTGTATGTGTGTCTGCGTGCGTGTGTCTGTGTATGTGTGTGTACGTGTGTGTGTGTCTGTGTGTGTATGCGTGTGTGCGTGTGCACACGTGTGTGTCTGTGTGTGTGTGTGTACGTGTGTGTATGTGTGTGCGTGTGCACACGTGCGTGTATATGTATGTGCATGTGGGTATGTGTGTGTGTGTCTGTGTGTGTGTATGCGTGTGTATGTGTGTGTGCGTATGTGTGTGTGCGTGTGCACGTGTGTGTGTGTGTGTGTCTGTGTGGGGGTATGTGTGTGTGTATGCGTGTATATGTGTGTGTGCGTATGTGTGTGCATATGTGCACATGTGTGTGTATGTGTGTGTGTGTGCACACGTGTGTGTATGTGTGTGTGTGTGCGTGTCTGTGTGTGTGCGTGTGTGTGTGTCTGTGTGTGTGTATGTGTCTGTGTGTGTGTTTGTGCGTGTGAGTGTGAGTGTGTGTGTATGTGTATGTATGTGTATGTGTGTTTGCGTGTGTCTGTGTGTGTGTATGTGTCTGTGTGTGTGTATGTATGTGTGTATGTGTGTGTGTGTGTGTGCACACGTGTGTGTGTGTGTGTGAGTAACGTCTAAGGTTCCGGTGCGCAGCGTTACGCGTACATGCGAGGGAGCGAGCAGCACGTCCGCGGACACGAGCGTGAGAGCCTGTGATGTCACTCCTCACGCGTCACAGCGCTGATCGCACGACGCGCTCGCTGAGTGCTTATCTCCATGGCAACCACACTGCTGAAAGGAGCCGGCTTCAGGCGGGGGCAGAAGCAGGGAGCGATACGCGCCGGTCTCTAGCAGCCTCTCGCCTCGCCGAAGAAACAAACAAACCAAACACAAAAAAACTGGGGAACTCACTGTACCGCACGCTCAACAATTTATGACTGATCAGACCAGCAGCTTCTCAGCCAAACAGCCCGACTGGCTGCAAGCTTCAGCGGGGAAGATGGCGGCTCAGTGCAGCCCCACAGCAAAAGGACTGAGAACTGTAGGCCCGTCACTTGAGATGAACAGATTTATCTCTCTTTCCAAGCGGAAGTGAACTCGATCTTTCCCCTTTGCACTTCTTGGATTACCTGGATGCATCACCACCTCTCCCTCTGGTACATTAACAATCCTATATATAGGATTACGGGGGAGGCGGTGACTTCCTCTCAGGATCTATTTCTGTCCACACACACACACACACACACACACACACACATAGCAGCCATGGCCTGTGACACAATTGAGGCCAAGTCTACTATGGACACCCATTTTCTCAGTGGACCTCCAGGCACTAGAGGGCGCTCTTACTGCAGCAGCTAGCCTCCGGCCTCTAACCCTCACTCTGTTACACTGCGTGTACGCAGACGAACAGAGGAATCGTGTGGAGCTCACCAAATACAAATGCTTGTTAAACAACCCTGCGAGTACTGTCAATGGGTGGCAGAAGGCTAATGTAGCAGTTAATAAGAGCTAATTGTGTGTTGCTGTCTTAAAAAGGGTCACCTACACTCCAGTATCAGCCACGGGGAAGTTTACTGGCAGCAGGACGATCCCAGTGCTAGGGTCAAGAAACAGGTGAGAAATGATTGGTTCCCTGTTCCATGCTGACGCACCTGATTGGTCAAAAGGAATAACCAGTACTACTCTGGTCCTTATTTGATAGACTTGTTATTTGAGGTGACGTGACTCAGGCAGTCGGAGGGTTGCCGGTTCGATCCCCCGCCCGGGCTGTGTCGAAGTGTCCCTGAGCAAGACACCTAACCCCCAAATGCTCCTGACGAGCTGGTCGGCGCCTTGCATGGCAGCCAATCACCATCAGTGTGTGAGTGTGTGTATGAATGGGTGAATGAGAAGCATCAATTGTACAGCGCTTTGGATAAAGGCGCTATATAAATGCCAACCATTTACCATTTATTATTATTTTGGTAGACAGGCCTTGCACGCGTAGAAGCAAAATGTAATAAGCATATAATCATGTAATATATGTATGAAGCATATGTAAATTAATTAAATATACAATTTGTTATTTAGCTGAAAGCGAGTTGCAGTTGATTAGGCTAAGCAAGGGGACAATCCTCCCCGGAGCTGGGGTTTGTCCCCTTGTGGGGTTAAGGGCCTTGCTCAAGGGCTCAACAGCTGTGGCTACACCGGGGCTCGAACCACCAAGCTTCCGGGCCCCAGTCACACACTTCAGCCACTAGGCCACTCTCCTCCAGTGTCCTGCTCTGCTCTCCAGTGCACCGGGGCCTGAGTCCAGCCAGCCACGCCCGGCACACAGGCCCTCCAGCCAGCCGCCATCCATCACCCCCGACTGTTTTACTCCTCCATTCTCCTCTTCCAGCACCGCCCTCTGTTCTTTAAAATGTAATCTCCATTTTTTAAGAAGCGGGGGGAACGTGGCGGCGGAAGAATGTCTGTCGTTCGCACATAAATAGCGGCGGGGGGTTGTCAGCTCTCCCGAACGGCCGGAACGGATGGAGCCCGCCGGCGGTGGACCGGCGGAAGGGGCCGGAAGGACCGCGCCCGGCCGACAGCTTGACGTATGGAGCAGCGCCGGCCAAAGCGCCGTCGATAACTCACCGAATTATAAATCCTGGATAAGGACGACCGACTACCACAAAGGAGACCGTTCGCCGTTCGCCATTCCCTCTAATGAGCCCGTATATCAGCTCTCGGACAACGACGCCCTCCGGACTATATACGACCTGCCCTGACGGTTCACTCAGCGACGTGGCGTTCCGCCTCGTCGAATCCATCAGCCATCGCGTTAACTATTTATTACCAGCCCTCCCGCCGACGTTACAAAGATTCAGACTCTCGCGCTGCGTATAAACCGGGACGGTCGTTTCCTTTTGACAAGGCAGATTCCGGATCGATAGCGTGATAAGTAGCCCGTGGCCTCGCCTCTTTTCAAAAACAAATGAGCTTCTTTAGGATAAAGCAGATCGATGCCTCGTGAGCCCTTTCATTACAAACCCCAAACCCTGCCTGAATTTCTGTTCTGTTGGCACTCTGTCTGGTTGGCACACGTCCACAAGATAAACATTCGCAAGACGACAAAAATAATTCCAAAGAGACGGCGTTCCTTTTTTCAAACGTTGGACTAACGTCTCCGTCTTCAATGTTGTTCCCATATTTGAACACTAGGTGGCACTGTGACATCTCCGGTTGTTGTATTAGGAGCATACAGTATGCGTGGCCACATTATCATTATCATGTGATTTATCTGGGCAGGGTAAATTCACTGCTACTGTTATTCAATGCTAGATGAGCATTTCTGTGCTGATTTAAACAAAAAAATACTTTATCCAAGAAGATTACTTTACAATTAGAACACCCCCTACCACCACCACCACCCCTTCCCCTGTGAGGAGTCCAATTCTCAGCAATCAAAGTCCATAAACGAAAGGCATCGGCCGGGAGAGGGCAATCAATAATTATAATCTACTTTTTTTCCGGCTTTGCACTGAAAGGCCTGCTCATCACTGGACAGTGTTTCTACTGACATCAATACCCTCACTGTTACAATACTGGCCATAACCGACAGCTATCTGCCTCAGCCTGAGATGGATATGGGTAATAGCAATGTGAACTATGACCCCTCTACTTTGATACATCAGACGATTTCTCAGTGGGGAAAGACGTATGTTTAAAAATGTACGAATAAGCAAGCTGAATTTAGCTGAATTCGCTTTCGATTCAGCAACCTGCACAAGCCAAAATGGCGACACTTTCAATTTGACTTCCTGTTTGCTGTGAATAACTGCTCGCAATGTCATCATGTCTGCAGTGCCAGTCACTGAAGTGGTGCCTGCCAATCACAGCAACAACAAACAACAAAAAAAAGTTAAAAAATAAATGTAATGTTGAATTCTACCGAAAACCTGAAGGCAAAGATATTCTTTAGCATGTCCTTTGATCCAAGTTTGTCTAACCATGTAAACGCAAAATGGAGAAGCAGAAGGAGAGTGAGCGCTCGTATAGCATGAATACTGCCACTACCTGTGAGTTGCTAGTACTGGGCCTCACCTATCACCTACTGTAACAACAGCTGTAGCCATGCCAATATGAACAACATCCCCAACCTCCCCTGGCTCTCTTTACTCTAAATGGTCACGCACACCTGCACACACACACACACACACATGCGCACACACGCACACACAAACACACACACATTTATGCTTGTCAAGCAAAAGTAGTTGACATAATTACGCTGTTAGGTGGTGTATTGCGTGCATATTCTATGCCTATTGAGAGTCTGTCCTCATCTAATGATTTTGGTTAACGTTTATGCTGTCTTCTGCAAAGAAATTCATCCCTCATGCACAAATCATAGCACACTTTTAAAACACTGATAGCATAGATTAAATCAGAAAACAAACAATTTCAAGAGCAATGACATGTCACTGCTTTGGGAAGACAGCCCGCTGTCCTGCACTGCAAAGCATTAGTTGCCAGCCACCATTTGTGGTCGCCCTGTTTCTGACATCACAAGCAGGAAGTTCATCTGGATCTGTTCGGCATTCCGTGTTTTTCCCAGAGTAAGGTAACCATGGTAACCAAACCAGCCAAAGCAGTATCTCCTAGACATCTCAAGTTGGTGGAGACATTGACAGACATCGGTAGACGTTTCTGGTAACGGACAAAACTATTGGACAAGCCCTCTCAAAACTCAAGTGGAGTCATGAAAAAGGCAGACGTTTCTCGTATTATGTGCTCAGGGCAATTATGTGCATATTTCATGGACTAGTAACATAAAATAGTCTTGGTATTATTTCCTTTTGTTTGCAAGATAAAGCCAAAATATTTTATTTCATTTGTCAAAGCAAAAAGGTGAACAATTTATGCCGTTTTGCATTTGTACAGACTACTATAGTCCTCTCTGTAAGAGGCAGACTGAGCTTTTCGCCAGTTAACAATTTATGCCGTTACTGAATCAACTGTGCACAAAAAAGGACATTTTAAACAAGAATTCCCCCCCTCTTCCAAGCCTGGGAGTCAGAGTCGGGGTGGGGAGGCTTGTTTGGTTTTAATCTATTTTAGTCAGAGAGAATTACATCATGAGCTTTTAAATGGCAGGAGTCCTGGAATTTGACTGGAAGGCTGATGGGAGAGAGAGACCTTGGTCTTAAAGCCGTTTGAAGGCTTTACGTCAGGGCTGCCCAACCCTGTTCCTGGAGATATGCCATCCTGTAGGTTTTCACTCCAAACCCAACAACGCACAGCTCATTCAACAGCCAGAGATCCTGTTGATTTAGTATAATTAGGTGTGCATTGTTAGGGTTGAAATGAAAGTCTACAGGACAGAAGATCTCCAGGACTGGGCAGCCCTGCTTTAAGTGACGCTGCAGAGAGCAGAGCTAAAAATGTAGCGAGCTGAATGTAATGTAAGGGAGGTGCTAGCTGCTGTGGTACAGCCTATCCCAGAGTGCAGTGCAGCACAAGCATTGCGGAAGGAGGCCAGCAGGATGTGATGTCACAGATGCAGTCTCTCATCAGGGCGGCGACAGCTTCCTGCTCTCCGCACCGTTACAGGCAAGAGGCATGCTCTAGGCGTCAGCGTCAGACCACAGCAGCATGCCATACCATACCGCCTCCACAAGGTGGCGCCACACCTTGCAACTGAGTACTGTTCGCCCTGTTTAATGACCTACTAGCATTGGGGTCAAGACTAGAATGAAAAGGAAAGTTATAAACAAATAAAAATGGTCACACTTTACAATAAGGTGCATGAACTAGCATAAACACTAATGTAGTTGTCAACATGAACTGATGATGGACAAATACGTTAATTACACACTTTTTATTACAGTTCACAGTGCATTTGTTAACAACTAACTTATTTGTACACAAATACTTATACATTAGCAAACCATAGGATTAACTTATAATTAGTTAAGCATTAACAAATAAATTAACTGACATGTTCATTCCAATATGAACGGGCAATGACTAATGTAGTTGTTAACATTAATTAATTATGTACAAATACATTAACAGAGCTGTGCAGATTAACTTCTCAGTCGTATTTAGTTAACAACTACATTAGTTCATGGCAATTCATGGAACCTCATTGTAAAATGTGACCACAAAAATAAGTTACTTTAGCCAAACAGTGAATTTGGACCACTACAAGCAGCCAGTAAGGAGAGAAAATAGACAATAATCGGGCTGGTGTAGTAGGATGGTAAAAATGAACGAAGCTACTGCATATCCCACACAGAAAAATGCTCGGCGCAAAAATAAACTCTGACACAGCACTTTTAATCTTAATAGAGTACCTCTGCTCCCTTCTGGACTATATATAAACCGTGTAAGAGTTGATTTATCAGCGATCATTTTTCTGCACAGCCTTTGTACGCGCCTGGTACTGTATACCCATTTAATGAACAGTCAGTACCAAAGGGGAAAAGATAAATAAAAATAAAATAAAATATGACTTGATTTCCCTTCTCGAAGCACAAAAGCCATCCGTCAAGTGTACTTGGGTCAAAAAGCCATTTAAACCCATTTAATCTGAATTAAGGGGCTGTTGTAGGTCTTAAAACAGAAAATATGAGAGCGTTAGTGTTGATTGCCGAGTAAATCATCACTGAGTACAAAATCTTTGAAAATATTTGAGGGCACAACGGTTTAAACCAAAATTGCACCCCTGTGTGAATGCCTCTATACACTATCCCAATGATTTATATTAACCCTTCAAGGTGTGAGATGATTAGAATGTTCTACCCTGGACATTGTAATGATGATGTAACAATCACTACTGACGTGCATTCAAAACGGAAAAGATTAGCTGACATTAGCCAACATATTAGCTCATTTTTTCTGTTCACCACGAACGTTAGCTAACATTAGCTAACTGTTTGAAACGGTTGTGTGCTGCGAACAAAAATGGCTACTGATTGGGAAAACGCAGAGAAATAAAGTTGACAATTATGTGGCTGTTATAATAATAATCAATGTAATATTAGCCCTTACCTTTAAAAATAAATCATAGCAACGAATCAGCTAGCTGGCATTGTTAGACCCAAGTCGTATCCATATGTATTAAAAATGGTTGCAAACTAAATGGAATGTTCATTTAAAAATCCTTCAACAGTATTTTTGCTGCAAACATAATTTGCCAGAAACGTTCACCACCTTGAACGCACGTCTGGTAATTTAAAAACAACTTTCGTCGTTTCTTTGACAGCTTTCCCTTCAAACTTTGCAAAGGGCTAATATTCAGCATCTTAATTGTGTGGAATAAAGTTGAGTACAGAGGGAAGTAAGTGGGAGTCCTCCCCCAACCTCACCCCATTTCCCTGAATCCATTGCGCATGTTGTGCTTTGTGTCGTATTGCGAACGGATTTGAAATGCAAACGTAATCCAGTGACTAGAAGATTACGAGAAATGTGGTTTTAAGAAAGTTTTTTCTTTTTCTTTTCTTTTTTTTTGAGGTGCTAATGTGCAAAAGTGATAGCCGATACGGGCTGTCGCAGATAACGGAGGCAGTCTACAGCAACTGTCTTCAGCACGGGGGAAAGCAGATGTGGCTGAAATACACAGTGCGGTCCATGCATTTTACACAGGGAACTATTACTACAGGTTGTAGCATGTGTAATCCTCTGTTATGTCAATGTTAGGTGTTTAATCTATAGGGATAGTGTTGCCAGGCAAGCAAATATATGTACACACATGCACATGTGTGCAAGCAGACACACACACACACACATTATGCCAACATACTCACAAACAAACACCCACACACACTCGCACACACACATTATGCCAACATACTCACAAACAAACACCCACACACACTCGCACACACATGTACACTCACCCACATATAGACATACACACACACACACGCACGCACACTTCCACACACACATGCACACACTCAAACACACACACACATACATTATGCCGGCATACTCATCACAAACACCCTCACACACTCACACACACGTACACTCACCCACATACAGACATACACACATACACACACACACATGCACACTTCCACACACACACTCGCACACACATGGACATACACCCACATACAGCCATACACACACACACACACACACACACACATTATGCCAACATACACATAAACACACACACACACCTCACACATCGTACATGTACACACAACCACATACAGACACTCACCCATACACACACACACACACACACACAGGCATATGCTTTGTTTTTGAAATCCCCTTTTGCATATTGACACAGAGGAGTCATTGACATTCTAACCCTGATGCTGCACAGACTCAGTAGTACTTGAGACAGCGGTACTAACCCCTCCCCCCCAGTGACATGCCTGGTGCAGGTCTAGAGCACGGGGCAGGCAGCATGCAGGGCCGTACACCTGTCCGCGATCACACCTGCGCACCCCACCCCGCTCCACCCCCCCACCCCCCCACCCCCCTCTCTGACCCCGGGGCCCCAGGCCCAGCGCAGTGATGCCACAGGTGTGCAGCGCCGTGTGCGGAGCGGGGGGTGGAGGTGAGGGGGTGGCCCCCCCCTCCGCCCCCCCCCCCCCCCCGCGGCTGTGCTACGGTGATACCTCACGGCGCGAGTCATGCAGTCTTACCCTGTCCTTCACTATGACACACTTTAAAAAAGGGGAGGAGACAGAGCAGAGGGGTGGAGTTAGAGTCACGCCTCGCCCCGCCCACCTGTCCGAGCTACACACAGCTTTAACTCAGGGTGAAGAAAACAAACACATCTGACACAGTCAAGGCAAAGGCAGAACTTCAAACTCGGGTTAACGTCCATATCTCTCTTTTTATCCACATGTTCTTCACAGGTAAACGCACTGAGAGGAGCCCGATTGTGCAGGGAAGTGAGACAAGCCACACGCCACACACACACACACACGCAGTGAGACTTACCAGGAGCGAAGCACACATACACACATGCAGACATGTGCACACACACACATACGCGCACACGTGCACACAAACACATGCACACACAATCACACGCACACATGTACATACACACACGTACACACAACACACACACGCATGTGCGCACACACACATGTACACACACACATGCATGTGCACACACACACATGCACACATATACACACGTGCACACACACACGCACGCACACGCACACACACATACACACATACGTGCACACACACACTGTGTAGTCCCTTTACCTTGAACCATAAGGACAGTGATGCTTAACTACTGGGAGAGAAAGATTTGTGTAATCATGCGTAAAAGTACTCAGACAGTTTTAGATCATCCCCGAATGTGGATAAAAAGCCTGTTCATATAACAGTTACCAGCATGGACCCCAACACACGCGCTGAACTGTCTCAACAAAAACAGGCAACAACAGCAGCATCCACAGTGACGTCAATCAAAGGAAAAACTGAAAAATGTGCTAACCACTTTGTCCTCCTTGGGTCATGCAGTTCCAGGAAGCAGTGAACAGTGAGAAACAAGTGGAGAGAGCGGGAGAGAGAGAGAAGAAGAAGAGAGAGGGAGAGAGAGAGGAGAAGGAGAGGAGTGAGAAGTGTTAGTTGTTAATAGCAGAGCATAGGGGTCGATATCCGTTCCGCTAGCCGTGGCAATGATGGGGGGCGGTGACCGTGACAGGGAGGGTGCAGAGGGTCAGAGGTCACACACATGCACGGCCAAATGAGCACAACAGAGGTCATGCCACTGACACCACGACTACGGTTGCCGTCACGCTGGTCAGCCGACGGCAACGCAAACAGACAGATGAGGAAGTGTTCCGAGGTCCCGCTAACCCTCTGCGACTGGTGTGTGTCCGGAATGCTTAAAATCGCAGCCGACTTCAAAAGCCTCCTACAATCGAGGGTTCGCCTTGTTTTCTCTCTCTCTCTCTCTCTCTCTGGCTCTCTAAAAAACAACCCATATCCTATAACAAGGCATGTGCTATACGTTTTGGAAAGTAGTTTATGTATTCTGTATTCAACTGTGGTCGGCCACGCCTAATTACTTGTTACTTGGTAAACGTAAAATGGACCCCCACCCCCTCCCACAAAAACAAGAGAATGCGGGGTAATAATAAATAATAATTACATAATAAGCAACACTTTCATCTCTGGGCCATGTGAACAAGTGCAGAGTTCCTTTGGCAGTTGGGAAATATGTAAACAATGGGAAGCAGATAAATAATAAGCTAACAAAGGCTAGCTAATACAAATCAGTGCCGACAACAACCGAATACCGACACGAGAACAATGCGTGGGGCGAAGCGCAAACAACGAAGGAGACTTATTTACATGATAAAACAAAGCGCATGCTTCCTAATCCAATTATTCCAGGACGCTGATGGACCCCGACAGAGCTGCTGCAGGACTCCGCCAGGGCTAATGGAAAACTGGCAAGAAACATTCCCCCGACTGTCAGAGACCAAAAAAAAAACCCCACCCAGACGGACATAGGGCCCGGCGTTTGCATTCTGGGAAGAACACGCGAAACCCGACCGCGTAGTTAGTCAAGTGCATAATTCCTGTTTACTTTTAACCTTTTCGTACGAGGAAACTCATAAATGAACACTGTCTCTGGTTACTTGCGTTTTGTTGTTTCTGAAATAGCCATAACGACATTTCCTGTAATAGTCCATGACAACCGCACAGCCATTGTTCGGCTGCTGTAAGTTACACAAATTTGTATTCCATTTGAACGTGTTACATCTTAAACGGCTTTCAAGTGCGTGTCTTGTAGATTTTTGCTTGATACTTAATTTAGTATTATTAATATTTCATGTTTTTTGCGAGTTGCCCTGGATAAATCTTGAATGGAAATGGTTGTGGAAAACCTCTCGCTCCATGAATCGAGATTCCTCAGTGCCCACAAGCTTAAATGATTCATTTATCTTTCCAGAGATCTGTTGGAAGTGGAAAGGTATGCAAAATTAATAAAGGAGATATGCGTTCCATTTAAAAAAAATCTTATTATAACTGTGTTATTACACTGTAATATGCAAATAAAAACCTATGTTTTTATTAGCTTACTGGTAGGCTACACATTGGATTTATCCTATGGAATTACACTAGTTAAACCTGACTAAACTCCTGAATCTTATCTACATCCCTGAACAGCAATATGAAATGGACGCCCAAAAACTCAAGCCCTGTTGCCAAATTACAAAAGCCTTATACATAGTGAGAAAAGTGTAAAATTACAGTGCATTCGCACACCAGTTGTGTAGTTGTGAAAATTTACGTTTTCCCATTCTTGTAATTCTGATTTTCTATTTATCTTCTTCCATTGTTATTACGACAGTGATGGTGAGGCATATCAGTCATTTTAATAACTTGATTATAAGCATTTTGATTTTGTATTATATTATCCATTAACCTTTATTTTTGCAGTTTACAGAGTTAGTTGACTGAGCGTACTTGCTCTTTTACAGCAACACCCTGTTAATGACCCCTCCTGCTCATTCAGTATTTTTTCACATTGAGAGTGATCACTGTGTGGAATAGCTTGCTAGGTCATGTAGTGGAGGCATAAACTCTGGGGGTTTTCAAGACCAGACTAGTTTTTAGGCAAACTAAGCATTAGATATACTTTAATGGTAGGGAATTGTCCAGCTTTGTTCTGCTGAATGACCTGTTCTCATCATTATGTTACAGTATGTTATGTTATACTATGCTATTTCATGCTATGTTATGTTATCCTGTTATGTTATGATGTGCTGTGCTATGCTATGCTATGCTGTGCTGTGCTGTGCTATGCTATGCTATGTTATGTTATGTTATGTTATGTTATGTTATGTTATGCTATGCTATGCTATGCTGTGCTGTGCTATGCTGTGCTAGGCTAGGTTAAGCTATGCTGTCCTATGTTATGCTATGCTATGCTATGCTATGTTATGTTATCTTATGTTATATTATATTATATTATATTATATTATATTATATTATATTATATTATATTATATTATGCTATGCTATGTTATGTTATATTATGCTATACTAGTACTGAGCTTCCCTGAGTTGAGTCAAGCACAGCCCAGCACTCCTCCATGCTGCCCAGAGAGTGTGTCTGGGAGGGGCGGAACAGGGGCAGCTTGTGAGCAGCAGGACTGAGAAGCACCTCCGCCCCTCGCAGGGAGACGCAGCGGGAACGCAGCGTCAGGACGCTCTCGATACATAAGCCCTTTTTCCACAGCCGGGAGGGTGTTTGTGTGGAAACGTATGCCCATCGCGAGGTTCACGGAGGGGGCCAGGTCCTTCAGGAGCGAGACGTCACGGAACAACGCGACGTGAGGATTGGTCTTCGGTCAGACGTGGGCTTTGGTTACGAGATGGGCGTCCTTAATAAGTCTTTGGGAGCCGAGAGGGGATGGGGGTGTTGAACTGTGACCCTGGGTAATTAGCTCCATGTTACCTTTCCTCTGTCCCTCTGATGTGTTCTCGTAAGTCAGGCTAATCCACACTTCAAGGGCTCCCTTTGTGTTGACTCTCCTAGCCCGGGATCGTTACGAATCGACGCTAATTAGGGCGCGTGGGTTCAGCGGCAGCCGGCTCAAAGGGGAGCGGTCGTTAAATATCGAGCTCTAGGGGGTCGTCCCCGTTCTGAGGGGGTGTCCCGCAGAGCCCCTCCGCCCCCATCCCGGCCCCCTGAACTTGGATCCGGTCGGCAGGAATACACAGCCCTCCCCCCCTCCCCCCATACTACCTAATTAACCTTTCCCATCAGAGCTTCACTTAGGTCACTTTCACTCCACGTCCGTGTTTAACTTCAGAGCGAATACATCGTTATTCCCGCGTTCGCCGAGCAGCCCTCAGCCCTGCACTGACAACGCGCGTGACTCTGAAACTAAGATTCCCATCAGAACAGCAGATCTGAAATGTCAGATTCATATTTCTTCACAACATTTTTCAGTCCGTTTTAAAAATCCCAATAAGGTTTTGAAATGCCACAGAAATTTTGGCCTGTCAGAGCAGGATATACTACGGAATGTATCATGATTTTTATAGTCGTGAGTCATGAATATTTTTTCACCCGTTTTTTAATTTGCATATTGCCCAGCATAATATAAAACATTAAAACCCAGTTAAATATAAATTACACCGAAGCACATCCATAAAATTCATTTTAAAGAGCAACGGTTTCCTGTTTTTCTAAACCTATTATCCAAATACTTCCTTGGGATAATTAATTTCTGTGAAATGTATCAACATCACACAGACAGATATTTGGGTCAGAGAACCACCATTTGTAAGAAAATCATGCAACTTATTAATCAGTTGCAGATCATAGTGAAATACTTGAATGCACATGAATACAGTATATCTTATTGCATATATTGCATATGTGATGTTATAGTTATTTTCTAATATTTCCGTTATAAAAATGATTCAATCCAATCAAAGCTGCCCACATGTGTGAGATATGCTATGCTGATTAAGTTAAACAACATAAAACATAAAACTGTCTTGAAACATCATCAGTATGTCATAAGGCATTAGATGTCTCTTGCAGCATTTGAGTCAAAAAATATATGCTTGTAAACACAAGCATAGCTGTTGCCATTTATCACATTTGAAACTGCGCTTTTGGTGTTTTGAAGGCGTTTTGGTTCGCAGAAATGTTCATTGAAATGTTTGTCTTTTAACTGTGTAAAGCCTGCAGTTTCAGGATGTTAATTAAAGCATTAGCATTAAGAATGAGTGAAGGTGATTATTCAGATATTATTGCTTTCATTATTACGACACAATGAATATTGTTTCTCTTACAGCTGGTTGTCATTTGTAAAACGTTCAATGACATTTCCTATTTACATATGCATACCTTGGGAATAACTAGCTGGCTGTTTCCATTTCCCAGCTTTCTTGCATTAAAATGAAAGTATTCAAGGCTACAAGCAGTGACGCATATACTCTATATCAGCAAGGATCCAAATCGAAACAATTTTGCGAAGGGTGGGTTAGGACATCACTTGCAGGTGTCAAGTTGACGATCAACAAGAGAGTGGATCGATAGAGTGGCAGATTGTTTTGTTAACAGATTTTAAAGTAGAATAACCTTTAACCGTGATACGTCACTAAGCCAATGTGAAAGACACCTGGAGTAGATCGTTGTGCCTTATCACTTGGGTGTCCTGGCTGGACCCAGGGTTTATTCAGGTTCTGAATTGCTGCGGTTCTGGGCTGGTTGACCGTGTCTAATACTGCACTGTGAGAGTTTATTTAACACTGAACATTTTAGTGTGCTAATTTCCCCTGTCCTGAGCCGTGCCTTGCTTAGCTGAGTCAGCAGGTCTGCACAAGACCGAGCTGCCAGCGGCACCACTGACTGGTCCGGGACCTCCATAGGAGAGGGGCAGAGAGAGAGAGAGAGAGAGAGAAGGAGAGAGGGAAAGAGAGAGGGAGAGAGAAAGTAAGATGGAGAGAGAGGGAGGCAGAGAGAGGGAGAGAGAGAGGGAGGCAGAGAGATGGAGAGGGAGGCAGAGAGAGGGAGAGAGAGGGAGGCAGAGAGGGAGAGAGACAGAGAGAGAGAGGGATGACAAGAGAGAGGGAGGCAGAGAGAGAGGGAGGCAGACAGAGGGAGAGAGATACAGAGAGAGAGAGAGGGATGACAAGAGAGAGGGAGGCAGAGAGGGAGAGAGACAGAGAGAGAGAGGGATGACAAGAGAGAGGGAGGCAGAGAGAGAGGGAGGCAGACAGAGGGAGAGAGATACAGAGAGAGAGAGAGAGGGAGGCAGAGAAAGGGAGAGAGATACAGAGAGAGAGAGAGATGTGATGGAGAGAGAGCTGGAGTAAAGCCCCTGACATGCGACTATCGCCATTTCCTGCCCCCCGAGGCTGGAGACGGGCCTGAAGCTGGCGGGAGCGCTGAGAGTCGCCGAGCACTGTGACCCGGTCACACCGAGGTTACCGAGGTTACCGCCAGACCCGCCAGCCTCTCAGAGTCCCACCGCAGGACTAGCTCTGAGCTAATTGCGTGCTGAATGAGTGTGTGTGCGTGTGTGTGTGTGTGTGTGTGTGTGTGTGTGGTTTGAATCACTTTCACGCCCTTTCAGGGGATTTGCACGGAACTTGAACTGAGAGCAGTGCAGAAGTTTCCTCCGGGTTAGATCACGCACAGCTGGATGGCAGCAGAAGGCCTTATTTCCCCACATATTCCCTTCGACGGAGCAGCTGCAAGCTAAAGCTCAAGGTGCTCGTCCATTTTTACTCCACTCTTGACCGAGACCGCCCTTGAAACAACATAAACGATCGAATTAAATATAGAACTGCATATACGTCTACTGACATTTACACTGACAGCGCCGTCCCAGATAAGCTCATTTCCACCGAGGGGAACGCGTGGTTTCTGTTGCACGCCGGACCTAGGCCCCCCTTGACACAACCTAAATTGTTTCATTAAATATAGCGCTGTGTAAATGCGGGAGTGTTGTCCTAGATACGACGGCGTCCGCTGACGGGCTGTATGATGCGATGTGGCGATGAACACGTGACAAAGTGACATGCTGAACAAACAGAGACACTGTCGCCATGCACACTCTGTCAAACCAAACGGCCTGACCAGAACCCTTCACAGCACGGGACAGGATACGACAGCAAAACAAGGTGGAAAATTTGGGGAGTTGGTCACAGGGAGGTGGGAGGGGGGTTTGTCTAACACTTTGGGAGGGTAACAGAAAAGGGTGGAGCAGGCTTCAAACTCGGTCCGAGGAGCCTATAGATGGTGGTTGATTTCACTTCAACCAGAACAGAGTTGTAAGAACTCGTTAACAGCTCTTATTGAGACACTTAATGTCTGTTGAAGGACTTTCACTTTTAGGGCCGCATTATATGTGAAATATAGAAGCTATGCGAGTCACTAAGGACAAACATCCCATAGTTACATCTCCAGACTTTTAACCGATCAGACAATTTTTTTATCTTTTTATCTGTAATGTGTCCCTTGGAAGGAGGTTACATTTTTGGCATTGATTCAATTATGAAGTTATAGACTAGCAGGTGAATTCAGTGGACACTCAACAAACACTGAACCATGTCTGGAAAATGATTAGATCCTGCATAGAGTTACACTAAAAACAGATCTAAGGAAATTGTCTAGGAAATATTATATGATATATATCATAAAGAGTAACTAACCTCCAGTATGGCTGTAGTAAAGACCATACAACAAAACATTGAGTATAAAACATGGGTGCATTTAACTCTCAAAGAGTAGATTTGATCCCTCTTCAAATCACATCAACAATGTTATGGGTAAATGAGCACCTAACATTGCTGTTTACAGGAAGTACATGTATTGATTGGTTGTACATTTTCCTCTTAACAGCTACTCTCTTGATCCTTTAAGCTCATTAAAACCAAGCGTTTGGTTGAGTTCTTAAGTTCCGGTGGCACCCCAGGACCGAGTTTGAGACCCCCTCAGAGGTAAAGGACGGGGGTAAGAGGGGGGTGGGTAGACGGGGTAGAGGGGGGGGGGGGGGGAGGAACAGCGGAGGTCTCACGTTATTGGAGCGCAGGGAGACACGCCCTCCGCACCGGGCGCAGAACTTGGTCTGGCAGTAGGAGCAGAGGTGGCCGCAGCCGTCGGCGAACTTGGTCTTGCGGCAGATCCCGCAGGTGGGGGTGTCGTCCTTGTGCTGTCCCGGGGGGCGGCGGGTCTCCACCCCGATGCGCTGCACCTGCTCCTTGTAGCTCTCGAACTGCTGGTGCAGCCTTCTGAAAGCCAGGGGGGACGGCCATAAGTCACCCACAAAAACACACCCCGCCCCGCTGATATAATGCCCAATAATCACACGTACCACTGCTAGGGTTGTGCTTGTAGTTCACCGTCGCAGAGGAGCGAGGCAGGTGAAAAACCGAGGCGAGATATTAATGAGATCACTGCACATAAATAACCATGGCTTTAGAAAGCATAAAACACGGGCCTGATTTATATAATTCCCTTATTGATATGTAGCCCGGTCAGGGTTGAATATGCATGCACAAACTGTAAATTCAAAACAGTACAGGTCCTGGGCTAACAAAAGAACACTTGTTGTTACCAATGATGTAATATTTGCTGTTGGGAAGGAACATTTAAACTCAATTCAAATGGCTCCTTTTCAGAGTCAGTGTTCTGATATTCACGCATGCAACATAAGGAAATTCAGCTCCCCGTATAAACCCAGCTACATGCTTTTGCGTCCTTTGAGACCGGTTTCCCATTCATTTTCTGGCTTGGCACCGTGGCAGACTGAGGGGCGGAGTCTTGCTGATGTCACAGATTATGGGGCTAATGGAAAACTCAATGGCACACGAGTGCATCTGCCACAGCCTGCGCCCTGAGCACGTGCCCTGCCAAAGGCCTGATTGGTCAGTGTCCGGGAGGGTTGGAAGCAAACGCAGCGAATCCCCCAATGGTCTGGCACAAGCCCCAATTCCCCGCCGTCAAATGAATCGCCTACCAGCAGTGAGACAGTTTCCTGTTCATCATTCCACCTGAATGCGGTTATACGCCTGAGCGTCGGACTGAGAAGAGCGGAAAGGGCCGCCTTACAAAAGACAACCCGTTATCAGCAAAAATTAAAGACAATTTAAAATGTATTTAATAGAAAAGGCAAATATTATGAATCTATGAGATGTACATAAACCTTACATTAAGGGAATCTGTATTCATGAAATATACAGACACATTTGTGCTTATTTATCATTCTACAAAAACTCAATTTTCTGGAATTATTTTTGGTAAATAAATGCCACAGTCTTCGGACCAAATGGAGAGCACAGTACAGCCACGTCTCCGTAGAGGAGCAGTCGGTGTATGAAGGACAGACATTGGTACTTTCTCATGGGAAAACTAGCGCTCCCTCTCAAACGGTATAAAGATCCCTGCTGATTTCACAGCTTCTACGGGGGGCCCTGGGGCTGAAGGCAGCCTGAGGTAACTGCCTGTAATGCATTTCACTCTGATCCTAACAAAGCACACCTCGTTCCGCAGCCAGAGATCTCAATGAGCTGCTAATTAGACACGAGTGTGCCAAAGTAGGGTTGAAATAGAAAACAACAGGTACAGGGTCGGGCAGCCAAGATCCATAGTTTACAACAATTTTAGACAATAGGAGATTTGACCTTTTTTGGTAAACCTGCAGGAGATCAAAAAAGTGAACTACAATAGATATTTCAGGTTGAGTAGATGGACTGAATAACCTGTTTATTTTGTCTTATTAATTAGGTAGGTACAGGTAAAGTAATAGGTAGGTAGAGGACTGCCATTGTCTACCATAACTGCTGTCATCGTCAGCTCCAGTGTGCCACACCCCCATCACAGTGTAAGAAAGGTCATTGGGTCACGGGGGGGTCATCAGCTGAGTTTGGCGTCACAGAGAACATCCTCCCATCACTTTTCATCACTTCCTTTCTGCACAGGAAGCTGCTCCTGGAATGAGGCGGTTGTGTAAGAACGCCTCAGGTTTCATCTGAGATCTCATTCAGACGGATATTACCAGCACATTCATCGCAATTAAGAAAGCAAGGTGAAACATTTTAATGAATTCATGAAATGGACTGCTATATAAAAGTGAGACATATCTATAATTTAAACCCCAAAATATCACCCCCACCCCCCCTCCCTCCAATTCTCCACATCCTCCCAACACACAACACGCTTTTTGGAACAGAAATGCGTACGTCTTTTGTGAAATGCAAATGAGACAATGTGTCTCTGCCATCGTTTTCCAAACAAACTCGCAGAGGAATAGCACATTAGCATAAAGTTTCTCACAATGAAGGGAGTCTCTGTAATTAGCCACGTAGCTGTGGACACAGGGTAGCTCCACCGAGCCCCAAGGCTTATCCGTACAGAGGAGAAAGAGCCGGAAACATCGCCTTGATGGCTGGCAGGCTTGAAGATGAGGCTACGTAGTACGATATGAGCTCCTGTCAGTCAAGGCCCTGGAATCATGTTAACTTACCCCACCCCCACCCACCACACCCCTGTGTGTATATGTGTGTGTGTGTGTGTGTGTGTGTGTTGCAATCACTAGATCATCCATCAGGATCTGTTAAGGCCGTCCCCAGATGTTTCCATCTCGACAGGGGGCGGTTAATTCACGAAGGGCGTCAAGCGGCGAACGTTCGTCGCCGTCGAAGCCGTCTCCCCCGACGATGGCATGAGACGGACGCTGCCGACTCAGCGTGTTCCACGCGCTCTGCGTGACTGCACACGCCAAACGCACACGTCTCGTTTCCACAGCGCGGATAAACATCCTGCATGTAGCAGCACGTCTCTCCCTGTCGAGCAGAGATATACGCTCGCCAACTCCGACGGGCACATTCATCATTAGCATTATGTAAGACCTTCAGAAGAATGCCACGATGATTTAGCAATGGTATAATCATTTGCTTATCAGCATTGACTGCAATAGAGCGCACTATGCCATGATCTATGTCCAACCTGGGTTTACCATGACTCGCCCTCTTATGCTTATTAAGAATGAATTATTTCTTCGAAGTGGCCAAATGGTCCAATTTTATAACATGGGACAAATACGTAATCGTTTTAGATTCAAATACTTTTCTCTTACTGAGAGCTTGTCTGGTGTATTCCACCTTCTGGTCCTCTTGGTTGGCTCAATTGCACTTTCTACAGCACAGAAAGTACTGTATTTGAATCCTAAACACATATTACATCCCTTTTCAATTACATATTGGACCCAGGTCTGTTACCATTGCATGGTTAAATAAAAATATCACTTTGTCATTTGAGCATAAGTAAGGATATGAGATTTCATTCTGTACTTGTATATGTTCACTCCATTCTGACTCCAACTTAAGCCAGTAACATTTCAGAGTGTGTAGCTTCATTCAGGGTGTTCTCCATGACATGAACTCCCAATGTTCACCGTGCCCAAAAGTTTTTTTGCTTTTTTTAAAGGTTTCCTGATGCTATTAAAATGGGACTCACGCTGCAATTACAATATGAATCTGGGAGGTACTGCGCCAGGCCCTTGAAAGATTACAGGATGCGTTCGCTCGCTGGTCTTGTGAACCACACACATCATGTTTCGAGCTTTCTGATGCCACCCACGTCCCTCTTCCCACCAGGTCCCGTCCCTACCCACAATGCCCAGCTGCTCCCCCGGCGCCGGAGCCCAGGCCCGCTCTTAATTAAGCTTTAAGAAGAAGCCGCTAATTTCCGTCTCGCTCCGTTCCGCTCGCTCCGCGCCTTAACGAGCCTTTCACAGACGGGGCCGGAGTGAAAGAGGAATCACCAGGTTCTCCCGTACGGTCCCCCTCCACATTCCCACTGTGTTCCCACAGCTGCAGAATACCACAATCACTGGGGGGGGGGGTAATCGGGGGAAAGTATTTTGACGTGTCAGGACTTTAAAATGATGAGTTTACATTGAGCTCGTGGTAACGACCTTCTTTAAGGAGCTCGGGAGGCATATCAGCCGTAATGCTCACGTAACAGAACATGCAGGTCACCCGGAGTGGCTCCTGTCATCAACAGTCAACAGACCCCGCCTCAAACGTTTTCCTCCTCCAACGGTAATATGGAGGAAGGTGGGCTGAGGTGATGGGGTCAGAGAGACATTGTACCCTTTGAATTTGCATTTGTCTCGGTACTGCACTTCCAGAAGTAGTCCTTCTCTTGGTATGGTAGTTACAGACTTGGCCTATCGCACAGGACTTATGCTTATAGCCTTACAACCAATCATGAATTGTACCTTATCTGACCAATCCGGTTATTTGTTCCATGACCTTGACATGCATTGTTTTGCACTGTGCATGAATTTTATCCGTCTAGTGACTATGATGCGTTGTCATGTTATGTAGCTACGCTGTAAAGTGTTGTTTAAACTCTAACAAGAGTTGATGTGAGTCTAATAGGCATTAAAACTGTCAAAGAAATTAACACAACAACATTACAGCATATCCCTCAGGCATAGCCTAAGAAACAGGAACAAACTGTTCCCTTTGCCAACAAACAAACTGCAGGAAAATTAAATTCAAAGTTAGGTTTGGGATCCTTATTGAATTCTGATTTGTGGAGCGTTCTCAAAAAATGCAAGAAATCTATCTTGCCACAAAACATCTATTTAAATCTCCTTGTGTTTAAGAATGAAATAGGGATGTTTGCCTGCTGTCGGCAGTACTTAGAGATATGCTGTTCATACATATGCCGTATGGACATGGAAAGCAGGAGAAATGGGTGCTTTTGAACACACCTCCTTTCCCAAAAACGAGTGCGAGTCTGGGACCCATGACTCAGCTTTCCAAGCCAGCCCGCCCGCCCCCTCCACCCCGAATCTGACCTGAAATAACAGCAGAAATAGGCTTCTCCACAACCCCCTCTTCAAACACAACCACACGTCCCAGAAGTGCTAACAGACGAAGAAACAGCCGACAAACAAGAGGTGTGTTGTAAGAGCGAAATGGAAGCCATTCTTTTTTTATATTTTTGAAAGGTGTGGTTGCGCAAACCGACGCTGACACCCCAGCGGTTTGGCGGTTTAAATTAAGCGGAGGAATGCCGTATGTTACACGTCCTCCGACGGCCCCGGCGTGGTGGGATCCTCCCGAAAAAAAACCTCAGGTTCACCGCCTCCGCCGCCTGCTCATCGCTCACTGCCTTCACACCCCTAAACTACCTCCCGCGACCGCCTTCCCCCTCCCAGCTCCTCGGAATATCATAACAGGTTCACGGCATTCCCCCCCCCCCCGGCCTGTCCGCAGCACAATTCCATCCCAAAAGGAGCAGGAGCCTGGATCAGACCAGGACTTGCCCGTGTGCAACCTCCAATGTCTCAAAAAGATATTTTCAATATAAAACATGGGGATGAAGACTCTCTCTCTCTCTCTTTCTGTTCCATGGTGCTGCAACCCTTATCGCATATCCTTCTACATAACATGTAGAAGCATTTGCATCAAAGATTTTCAGGCACCTGAAGATGATATTCATTGGCCCTTCAGTTGGCTGTTTCATTAATAATGTAAATATGGAACCATATAAGATATACATTACATTACATTACATTATTGGCATTTGGCAGACGCTCTTATCCAGAGCGACATACAACAAAGTGAGAGTGACGTACAACGAAGTGCAATACACTGCATATACCCTGAGACATAATGTCTAAGACGTATAGACCAAACACAAATGTCATGAGAATGAAACAAAACAGTCGGAAATCACCTGGGACGCAAAGACGTGGCCATGTCCTCTTGTTTCTACCAGTCAGCGCCCTCGGCTTGTATATTAATCCTAGATCCACAATGGGAACATAACGCTCACGTCTTATGTCGAAGTCCACGAGGAGAAAGGTTTTTCCGACGCGATTTTCCTGTCCGCACGGTGCGGAGGACGGACAGCAGACTGCGGCCCAGGGAAGCTGGAACGCAACGTTCCCTCGGAAGAGCTTGGCAAACGCAACATATTCCGGGATTAGACCATCCATCCAAGGACTCATGGGTGACACATACACGGATGAAAATGACGCCGGAGAAGATTATTATACTCATAGCTTTCTTGCCACGTTTTTAAAACCGAGCTAATTAGCACCTGCCAGTCAGAAAAATAACATTGACACCTGTCAGCCGGTAAAATAACCAACCGGTGAAATAAAAATCACAGTTGTCATAAAAAATGAACAACATTTATTCAATTTGTTATCATTATTTTATTCTTATTTTATACCAGAAACGATTACATTTAGAGCTAAGCAGAACACAGACATTCAGTGGTGTTTTCTTCAAGGTCCAAAGAAATAATAGATAAAAATGTGTCTCTCACGGTCCTGAGGACGAACGTCATAGATGTTTTCAGTCGCAGACTTTAGTAGAACTACACCTGCCAAACCAACAAGATCGCCTTTTACTTGCCAATTTCAACAGGTCATTTGCGTCAAGCAGTAGGTTTAAAGCAGATTAGTTGATTAGACTAAGCAGGGGACAATCCCCCCTGAATAAATGTGTGGTTAAGGGCCCAACGGCTGTGCGGATTTTATTGTGGTTACACTGAGGACTGAACCACCAACCTTCTGAAACCCAGTCAAACATCTTAGCCACTATGCTATAGGCTGAGCACTCTAAATAATAATAATAAAGAAATTATTACTTAGCTGCTCTGGTCCCACCAGAGGGGGCGCTGTTACTCAGAGACAACAGATCACAACGGCCGGCTGGAGGCCAGGTTACCATGGAAACACTCCCTGCTTCCTCCAGTGCTCCACTGGTTAATGGATAATAAACCACCAGCACTCCATACCCCATGGACTTGCAACAGTGCATTTCTACAAAATGGAGTTACTGCATAGGCACAGGTAAAGTAAGGTCATTTGGCTGAACAGCCTTTAATAAAGGATAAAGGAGACAAAACGCTTAATTTGTAGCCTCCTGCTCTACCCTCTTATTTCTTTCCTGACTTTTACGTACACACACACACACACACACACACACACACATGTACTTTCTCCATCTCTCCCTCTCACTCCCTCTCTCTCTCTCTCTGCCTTCTCTCTGATAATATTTTACCTTCTCTCTGACTCAGCAAACACCACCCCATCATAACATAAGAAGTCAAGGGAAGAAATGCTGGCCTGCCATATGAAAATGGCCTCGTTTCACTGATCGTCCCTCAGGGCTGGTGGTAACCTTAAGTACTCACTGTTTTCCCCTCTCGACGCTTCTTCCAGCGTCCTAAATTTCACTCAAACGGGATCGACTGCAAACTCCCCCGAGATCACGGAATTGGGCTGTGTTCCTCTAAGTTTCTAGGCTGCACACGTCACCCAAAACACATTAAAAATGTGGGAATGGGGGTCTCAGTGGTGCAGCCTGTTGAGCACCGACCACGGGCCCATTGCGAGCCGCGACGTCGGCGGTTCGAATCCGGCCGTCCGGCATTTGTTGCACGTCTTCCCCTCTCTCACTCCCACTCCTCCTGTCTCTCCACATTGTTCTATCCAATAAAGCTGAAAAAAACACTAAAAAATATCTTTAGAAAAAAAAAAAAATTTGGGAGAGGGCTCATTTGGTTAAGACCCCGCTTCCTCACTGTCTCAGACTGAATCCAGACCTTTCCAGACCTTACCAGTACAACTATAGCCCGTAGCTCCGCAGGGCAATGCACATTTGGTGATTGTGCTACAGGGCAGCGATAAGCTCCACACAGCTGTTGGGCCCTTGAGTAAGGCCCTTAACCCCACTCCAGGGGGAATTGTCTCCTGCTTAGTCTAATCAACTGTAAGTCACTTTAGACAAAAAGCAATGTAATGTGTCGCCCAAGGTATGGGAGGGTTGAGTTGTCTCAATTGGGCACCCATGGACTGCATGTCAAAGCCACATATGAAAGGTCTTCCTCTGACTCCACTCTATGCAAACTCAGCATAGGTGTGAATGTAAAAAGACTGGTGACACAACATGATTCAGCAGACAACCATGAGGATCTATACTCTCCCCAATTAGCAGTGGGGTTTGGGCACAAACGTGGCTGAGGACAGAGACAGTAAGAGCAGTTGTCTGGCATTCGGAGGGTTGCCGGTTTGAACCCCGGGGTGTATCGAAGTGTCCCTGAGCAAGACACCTAACCCCAAAATGCTCCTGATGAGCTGGTTGGTGCCTTGCTTGAGGGTGTGTATGAATGGGTGAATGAGAAGCATCAATTGTGCTGCAATATAAATGCACTATATAAATACCAACCATTTAATTCTAAATTAGGGTGAGAAATGGACAAGCTCCCTCATAAAAAATTAAAATGTGAGACTGCTGGCACGCTTCCCCCATGGTAAAGAAACGTCAGTCACCTGGATGCGCCCACAGAAAGCCAACTCGTTGTCTGATACAATAACCGCTGTCTCGTACAATAAGAAGCACCGTTCATAAAACAGCAGTAAAGCAGGACTTTTCATAAACGGCTGTGTCTGATTTAATTTTGACACTGAGACAGAATGGGAGACAGAACCACGTCTGCATACAGAGTGTGTGTACAGAGGCAGCCGCGGGGTTTAATGACGAGGGACCTGTGTTTGTAGCACGTTACAGACACTGTTCCCAGGTGGAAATACACTGTTGCCGTGTGCCTTTGTGCAAGGCTCTTGCTTCAGTATATGTCCACACTGCAAAAAAAAAGTCTTAACAAGTGTTTCAATCTTGCAATGAGACTTAAACTCTTATTTTCTTCTCTCATGTAAAAAATGCAGCTTGTTTGAAGATTTAAGTCTAAATATGAGACTACAATACTTGCTGAGACTGACTTCTTTTTTTGGTTCCTGGTTACAGCAGAAACCTCCTGGCAAGTGGGTCCTGAGGACTGGCGTTGAGAAACACTGCACTAAGGTGTACGTCTGCCCAAAATCCCGGAAAGCTCTCCACATCTCCCATCTTTTCAGGATTCAGGCGCTTAGCGTGTCACAGGATGAGCGGGGAACGCCGGAGAGCACAGGGATGCCCTCGTCGCTCCAGGCTTTGCACACAACCCCCCCCCCCCTCCCCTGGCCCCCGCCCTGTCCTCTAGGACCCCCCCCCCCCCTCCCTACATCTACTTTTCATTTCTTATTTTATCTCTTGTCGTCTCTGCACAACAACACCTCATTTCCATTACAAAAATGCATCAATTTAGCGGTTTAAATGCGTGAGACGGTGTTTAATGTGGTTCATGAAGACCCCCAGGGGAGCAAATTAAACCCAGGGAAAGCTTATGTAGACATTATACACAAGGCATCCAGAGAGGAGCGGTACTAGCACACCACAGGAGCAACAGCAACAATAACCGACATAGGGCCAGAACAATAGTAAACAGGCACAATGACAATGCCATATTATAAAGCTAAGCTAACTAGCTGCACCGCTAGTAATCATACCATGTTAGATAATCCTGTTTTGTATTAAGAACCAATGTGTTTCTATGGTTGGAGCAAGCTATGCAAATGCTTTTATGTAACACGCTTCCTAGACAGATAGGTATTCAGCGTAAGCAAACTAACAAAATATTGCTAACAAAAAAAAAGACAATTTGCTTTGACTCCTTCTGTCAAAAGCTATGCAAGGCATTTTCTGTCTTCCCTAAGTCAGGAAACGAGTTTATTTTATTCCTGAGTCACTTTGACTGGTGCTGCGTACCGCACACTTTCTCAACACACAGACTAAGCGAACAAGACAGGCTTAAAGCAAATTAGCAGGAAGCGCTGCAGCTTGCTCAGATGTTCAGACCCATTTAGGTCATCAGTTTCATCCTGTGAGATCTGCTTTTTGATAACAGATCAGCCTGGGTGAACCCAGGTTAGTTATTGTACTTCAATGCTCAACAATTCCGTGTTGAAAAAGCAACGCAATTTGCATTTTCATGACAATTGTGACAGAAACAAAAATGTAAAAACCATTGTGGACTCCTTAGATCATGCATACTATGCATTTTAACTGTTTAGTTAGTTTATTAGTAATCTAATATAGGCGGATACGTTTTTATACGCTTTTTATTGGTCAGAGCAGATCCCTTAGTTAGTGCATTCATGTTCAACGAAACACTCTTCTCGGGGGTGATACTTCATATTTATAGTTTCCATTAATCTGAAAAGGAATATCAACTCACATCCTTTTAGTCTAAATGAACAGGTGACCAACTGCAGGCATCTTAAAAGAAGAGCGCTATGTACGGTATTATTTTTAGACGCGGTTGCGGGACACCTCTCGCTGGAACGGGGAAAACCCCCGTTGCGCCAGGGGGATGTCCGAGGCGCGGCTTTTTGTGTCGCCCGAGGCTCGTTCTCTGGCTCTCCCGTGTCGCCGTCAGCCAGCCAGCCTCCCGGCCCACCGCGCGATGTTAATTAGCGGCGCTACGAATTCCTCGCCGGGAGGGAGGGAGCTCTATTTCCGTCTCGTCAGCTGATTCTGGGCTGACGCCTCGCGAAATGCTCTCTCGGTCGAACGAGAAAAGCGGGGCGGGCTCTGAATCGGTTCGCTGTTTGTGTCTGAGGCGACTGTGTCCAGGTGAGGGGCACGCACATCCCTGTACCAACGGGCGAGGAGACAAGTCCACAGCTGCGACGGTGTTGACTAAATGAATGGCCAGATAAGTAAATTGATTTCTTTCAGGAAATAAATGGATTTCATATTTACATTTCACATCCTGAAACCCTGCGTCCTTAGATGAGGACATTGAATTTTGGCTTCCTGGAACTCTATACAGCATTTGGTAAATGGTCTGCATATAGCACCTTTCTCCAAAGCGCTATATAATTGATGCTTCCCATTCACCCATTCACACACATACCAATGGTGATTGGCTGCCATTTACCAACCAGCCTCTGTCAGCCCTGCCCATGTTTTTATTACCCAAAACGCATATTTTGTAAAATAAATAAATAAATAAATAAAATGATGCACTGAGGCTGCTTTTTCTCCTGGGTCTCAGGAGGTTAAAGCTACAAACAAATATATAGCGATGCACATCCTACACAGACGCTACACACAGACCCACACACACATGCTGAAGCACAGGCCCCTTGCCCTGAGACAGCAGAGGAGCTTTCTTGGCTGCAGTTTTTTTTATTTTTTACTTATTATTTTGCTTACCACAGCATATGCCCACTTAAAAAGTCTGTGCACGGATTCCTACTCATCCTCTGGAAACGACCAAATAACATAAATAAGAATACTGCAAATAGATCCTATTTGTGAAATCAGAAATAGACTCCGACCAAGATAGACTCTGGTTCTGTTTGGTTAACGGGAGGCTTGAGTATTGATTTCGCATCAGGTGCTCTCTTTGGCTTATCGGCGGGGTACAGAGACAGAAAATGCGCAGGATTGTGGGCTGCATGAGCGAGGATCAGTCCTCCTGAAACGGACGGTCTGGGAAACACCCTTTCAGAACGCCGTCCGGGGGCCGGCGGAGAGACCTGACGAACGGCGGCTACACGCGCGTCGAGGCGATTCCGTTTCCCAGAATCCCCCTGCCGCTCGGTGGCAGATTAGACAGCAGGGCCTGAATAATGAATGAAGCGCCGGCCCGGATCGGGGAGGGGCAGTGCGTGGGCCGAGCCAGCGGACGAGGAGGCAGCTCTTTTCTGGGGCTGCTCGGAGCGCACGGGGGGGACGTTAGAGCGGAGGAGCCCCCTCCATCCTGTCATTCGCCTCAGAAACGGAGGTACAGTGGAGATATATCTTTGTTCTTTACGGAACAAAATTTGCCAAATGTACCTTGAAAGGTACGATAATGTTCCATCTGGGGACTAATGAGTACCCTTTACCAGCAACAAAAGGTACAAATTAGTTATGTTTTGCTGGCTAGGGGTAAAAAAATGTTCTGATAAAGTACCATCTGCAGTGACAAGTTTGTACCTTTATAGACACCTTTTTTCAGGGAGTTTAACACAAAAAGCCTCCTCTTGCTCCCTGTTACACAGTGGCACAGCGTGGGAAGTGCACCTCGGAGTGTGGGCTGTCTTAGTTTGGTTCCTTTTCTGTTGAGATTAAAGAAAAGGTAAGAGAGGAAGGAAACACAGTGGTGCTACTGTAATGATTTGCTGTACGCAGCAGAGATCAGTGGATATGGAGCTCCCCCAAATGCAGTTCTCCTTATCTGAGCCATCATTAAAGAGACCAGGTCCTTCTCAGACAACTTGTCACAGAGCTAATTTTGGAGACACGTCATCACAGAGTGTCTCGCACACCTCGTCACCTAGGCGACTCCCGCACAGTCAGTGACATCACAGGAGGGTTTCTCCTGGTGTGCTCAGCTCAGTCAAAAGCCAATTAAATGTATTTAAAAAAAAAAAAATTTACATCAAAGATAGCCCGTTGCTCTATGTTGGAGTCCTCCATGCTCAAAATGTCAAATCCCCAGCATGTAAAATGTTATATCACAATGTATGACTCAGCCAGACTACCTCTACTACTACTATTACCACTATTACTACTACTACTACTACTATTACTGCTACTACTACTACTATTACTGCTACTACTACTATTACTGCTACTACTACTACCACTACTACGACTACTACTGCTGCTATTACTAGTGCTACTGCTACTATTGTTATTACTACTACTGCTACTACTGCTGCTACTACTAGTGCTACTGCTACTATTGTTATTACAACTACTGCTACTACTGCTGCTACTACTAGTGCTACTGCTACTATTGTTATTACTACTACTGCTACTACTGCTGCTACGTATAGTGCTAACGTATAGTGCTACTGCCACTACTGTTATTACTACTACTACTGCTACTGCGACTGTTACTACTACTACTCAGACCACCGTATGCACTGCTCAATAACCGTCCATTCTTTCTAAGTCTGCTATCTCTAACCCTCCTCCTTTAAATGGAATAGTTCAAGTATTGCTACCAAATCGCTCATTATGTCCGTTAATTGTAGATTAGATAACGTATAGCCTAATTAGGGAGCTAACTAACCACAATGTACCACTGTATGCTGCAAAAGCATCATGGTGTTTGAGAGGCAAAGAATACATGATTTAATGTTTAAGATGATGACCTTCTGGAGTGAGGTGGTTCAGTGTCATTTTAGGCCTCATGCAGTGAAATGCTTAGACACAGACGAACTGTCAGTATTGATGTAAATCTTGGTGTAAATATAAAGCCCATGCCTGCTTGCATGGACTTGCTGTTCTGGAAACTTTTATTGAATTGTTTACTCGGGAGATTTGGTGTGAAGAGTTGAGACTTTCTCTCACACATTCCTTTTGTTTCCCCCCCCCCCGTAACTTTGGCAGTCGTGTCTCGTTCGCGCGCTCGGTTTTTGGTCCGAAGCGGGCCTCTCTCTGCCAAACACTGACAGTATCGTGTCCTAAAAGCAACTCCTCGCAGTCCCTCGCACGCAACTTATCACATTCCCACCTCCTGCTGCGGCTCATCGTTAGCGCCAGGCTGTCCCGGAACTCAGCACCACCGCTGTTTTACTGGAGCGCTAAAGAGATAGCGGCTCCCTCAGCCCGTTGCATCAGCACTGCTCCTGTAGGTCATTATTAATACTGTTCAGCTGCGGTTTTTCTGCAACAGGTCGTCACCGTCCCTTTATCCTACGACTCAACGGCTTGACGCAAACGCCTCTTACGCAGCTCAGCAATGACTCCTTTTTAATGCAGCTCGTCACCGACACCTTCTCCCTCAGCGCATTACAGCGCAATCGCCCTCTCGTCAAACATGTCCGGACACAGTCCCAATCACAAGGAGAGGATGTGATTTTGTAAACGTAATTTTCTCTCTCTCTCTCTCTCTGGAACTCTCTGCAGGTTCCTGTCAGTTCCTTCCAGAACCATCCGGTTGCAGTATGAGGCCCCGCCCTGATATGGCTCCTCACGAGCCCGTGACCAATCACAGCGCAGACAATCTCCCTGTATCAGAGAGTGCACACGCCCCCCTTCTCCCAGAGCCTCATGGGAACGACTCCCCTTTCCTGCACGGCCAATCACCTTCCGCCCTTGCTAATGCCTCAGAGCATCTCACAGAGTGTCAGACCGGAGAGATGGAGAGAGAGAGAGAGGAGGGAGAGGGAGAGAGGAGGAGAGAGATGGAGAGAGAGGAGGGAGAGAGAGAGAAATGGAGAGAGAGAAGAGGGTGAGAGAGGGAGAGAGGATGGAGAGAGAGGAGGGAGAGAGCGGGAGAGAGAGATGGAGGGCAAAGGAGGGAGGGGGTAGAGAGAGAGAATGAGGGGAGAGAGGGAGACATGGGAGAGAGAGAGGGGAGAAACAGGCAAAGGAGTGTAGGCCTTAAAAACCAGGAGACAGAAAAAGATGGAGAGATGGAGAGATGAGGAGAGCAAAAGAGAGGGAGAGGAGAGAGGGGAGGTAGAGCAAGAGAGAGAGAGGGAGAGAGAGAGGGAGAGGTGGGTGACAGCGGGGAGAAATGGGCCTTAAAATCCAGGAGACAGAGAGAGAGGGAAAGAGAGAGAGAGAGAGAGAGAAGCATCCAAATCGATCTATAAATACCCTGTAAAGTGTTGTGAGGAGCGGTAGGCCTGCAGGAGTGGAGGAACAAAGAGGGAGAAACAGGAGAGCTGATGGAGCCCCCTCCGAGACTCTCTCTGTTTTCTCCTTATCGCGGACGCTTGTGTTTTTACGCCTGTTAGTTCAGCTGCCTCCTCTCCGGCCCTGACTGGCCTGCGTACAGCCAGGTTTCTTCTTCTCTGATTTCGTCACAAGGTGAAGTTTTGTAACGGGCATGACGAGCTGAAGCAAGGCCATAGACTGTAAGAAAAGATGCAGACCCAGTGCCTGTTACGTCACCCACTGACTATCATGGGCTTGTGAATCGCGCTTTAAATCCACGAATGTCAAATTTACGGGCGTCGCCATGTTGTACAGTTTAGAGCCAGAGACTGCACAGTAGCGGCACTAAATGCAGCTCCTCCACTAAGCGTGTGAGAGAGAGTGACATAATCTGTCCCTGATTCGTTCACAAAGTATTACAGTACTGTCCTAATAACACAATATCTTAAAGAGAATTGGCATGTGAGGAGACATTAGATGACAGTCTTAAGCCAGACTCCTCAGGTCTGTCACAGCCAGCAGATCCAGTAACATTTTCAGGCTCCTCAACAGTCACT
>NC_083761.1:9197762-9242762 GCF_963514075.1 Conger conger
TATCCATATCAAGTGATTGGCGTAGGAATTACATCCCTCTTTATACATAGTCCCCCAATTTTACCGGACCAAAAGTAATTTCACAGTCAGCTGTTTTTGATTTGCCAGGTACATTCAATCACATACTTAGTGGTACAAGAAAGCAGGTATAAGAAAGCTTTCAGTATTCGCACATGCTCGAACACACATATACAGTAACCAAACACACACACACACACACAAACACACACACGTGCGCACACACATTCATGTGCCAACAAACTAAAGCCTGGCCCAGGTCCAGTTAATCTGTAGGGGTACAAAGGGTCGAGGTCCCAGCGGTAAGACGGTAACTTTTAAAAGTGTTTGCCGTGCGATAATTTAATCAGCGCAGAAAGCAGCTCACAGTGCAGAATGTGCCACACACTGAGGCCAGTCTCAGACGGCAGCGACACACACCTGATACCCCGCGAATCCCGAGGAGACAGCACACACAGCAAACCTCCCGAAACACAGAGAAATCCATCTCCCTCTCTGTCACTCTCTCTCTCTCTGTTTCCCTATCGCTCTCTCTGTCTGTCTCTCTTCCTCACCCTCTCTCAACCTATCTTTCTGTTGCACTGTCTCACTCCCTCTTCCTATCTCTCTCTACCTAGCTCTCGATCTCCCTCTCTCTGTCTCTCTACCTTGTTCTCTCTGTCTCCATCTCTCTACTTCACTCTCTCTCCCTCTTCCTGTCTCTCTCTCTCTCTTTCATTCTCCCTCCTATCTATCTCCCTCTCCCCCTATCTCTCCCTCTCCCTCTCTATCTTTCACCCCCCTCCTCTCTCTCTCTGCTCCTCCAGGCCATTCAGACACACATGGCTGACTCAGAGCTGTGCTAATTAAAAGCATAAGTGCGATATCAAAAGTCTAATAAATACAACTAAGTGAGCCCAGGCATACATCAGCACTTGTGCATTTTCTGCAAGTCAGAAAGAAATCAGCCGCTAATTTCAGCCTGCCCCAACTGCCCCAGCTGCCCCAACTGCCCTAGCTGCCCCAGCTGCCCCAGCTGCCCTAGCTACCCCGGCTGTAATAAGGTGAATTTTTGTGTGAGTCCCACTTAGCAGACTCTGTATACTGCAGTCAGCTTTGTACAGAAGAGTTCTCACACCAGTGTTAAATAGTGCCTTTGAACAGATTCGCACAGTTCATTAACCCTCATTACTCCATCATACACTCTCTCTCTCTCTCTCTCTCTGTCTCTCTCTTGTGGCCTGGGCACACACACACACACACACACACACACACATATTTCTATAAATGCGCTTTTCATATGCACTTCCAATTAACACATTGAAATTAATGGCAAAAATGTAAATGAAAAAAAAAACAGAAATAGAACATCAACAGCAGCCAGCGAAGTGAATATTTAAATATTTCAGGAACTGCTTCCAAGTGCGAATCTATTTTCAGCCCTGATCCATAATTCAGTGTTAACTTCTCCCCCCCAAGAAACCTTCAAACCCTTGGCTCTGCTAAGACTGATTTTGTTTATTCTCACAGAAAGACAACGCTGGCAAATATTTATTTGTATCCAGACCTTTGAGGACGAGTTACAGTAAACTGAAGGACCTCAGTGTGCAAACGTCTTCGCCACTTGGACACACCCGATGGCGCTGACGGTTCCTCTGGTCGAAGTGCGAAGCAGAAGATAATCATGAAGCATGTTAGCACGTTAGCTAGCTGCTAAAGGGCTGGCAGGCTGGAATCTCCAGTGGGGGGCGAAAACTCACAGTCTCTGCCAGGCATTGTGTTTGTTTTTGCGAGGAGGATCCTGACAAATATACACGCATTCAGAGAGACTCGGGAGAGGAGCGGTAGTTTTCACCTCCCCTGACACCCGAAAACACCCCTGACACCCCCCCCCCCCCCCCCCTCCGCAGGCCGCCTCCTCACCTCAGCTGCTCCCCTGCGGGGACCTGCTGTGGCACAGGGGGATTCTGGGTTATGGGATCGGCCAGGGGTGCAACTCCGACCACGTTTCAGGGTATCGGGTTCAGGTCCTTTTAAATACGGCTAACCCAGGTAGTGAACTGAAATTCAGTCTGAGCTGCAAGAAATGCTCACAAGGTTCATTTTTAAATAATAACTAATATAATAATTTTTTGTTTAGTTTCACAAACTGCAGGAATTAAAATGAAATGGATCCCCCTGATAGTGGCAATGCCTTGCCATTTCACAAATTTTTCTCATATCATGCAGACATTGTATGTCCCAGTTGAGCCTTCCTCTTATTTTGGGAGTGGTGATGGAGGTCTGGGCCTCCTAGAGTGCAGAAACCCCCCCAGGCTGGCCACTGAGTGTTTGCTGACCAACGTCTGGCTGTTTTCCTTTCTTGTTTCTGTTTGTTTGTGTTGTGCTGAGCTAAGGGCGTTGGTCTTTGACAGTCACATTAACCTGGTTGGCCTCCTGCTCCTTCCGATTACCCAGGGCTCTGACTGCAGCTGACTGCAGCCGCTGCCCTGCTGAAAACAGCTCAAGCTACCTTCTAAAACAGCTGGTAGCTGGTTGACCATTTCAGACCAGCTCCCAGCTCAACATGGTTTAGCTGGTTGACCAGTTCAGACCAGCTCCCAGCTTGACATGGTTTGACCAGCTATGTTTGAGCTATGGTCAACCAGCTACCAGCTCAGACAATCTAGAGGACCTGCACAAGCTGGTTGACCAGTTCATACCCATGTAGACCAGCTTTATGACCAGCTTGGCCATGCTGGAAGAGCAGCTAATATCCAGCTAGAGCAGCTAATAACTAGTTTGACCAGCTCATACCCAGCTAGACCAGCACATAACCAGCTTGACCAGCTCATAGCCAGCTAGACCGGCTTATAGCCAGCTTGACCAGCTAATATCCAGCTAGACCGGCTTATAGCCAGCTTGACCAGCTCATATCCAGCCAGACCAGTTTATAACCAGCTCAATTTTCAAGCTGTTGAAGCTGGCATAGGATTATTTTTACAGCAGGGCGCACACACGCGTGCAGGCGCGTGCAGACAGGCCCGACTCGAAGCCCACGGAGAGTCTGCCAGCTGACCTGAAAGAGGAAGAGATCAAAATTCTCCTTCCTGTGAGGAAATCTCAAACAGACAGACAGAGACACGAGGAAGAGCTGGCGTCAGATCTCCATCTCCCTTCAGCGAGGCTCCGCGTTTCAAAGGGAAAGAAACAAGGATAATTCTCTTTTCTCACAGTTTGAAGTGCGGCACCGTGCCACTGTGAGAGACAGAAATCGCTATCAGAGGGATTCGCAGTGAAGAAGTAGGAAAAGTGAATGGATGTTGAAGAGGGAGAGGGATCTAGGGTGGCGTGTTTCTTTCGCGCGCGCCCTGGCACACGTGTCCTGCGGATGCTGACCGAGCCCAACCTGCCTGACGAAACGCCAAACTGCATCTCTGTCACCCCTTCATTTCAGTCCCGGGCACAGACCCGCACTGTCACAGGTGATCAGGGGTACCCTTTGAGCGTCACGACAGGGAGCCAAAACAGTCCATCAATCATCACGAGTGCCCAGTCTGCAGGCTACCCGTACTGTACCCACCCAAACAAACGGCGGCTCAAACAATTGAACTTGAATGCGAGTGTTTTTGAATTTTGAATTTGAATACAGTTGTTTATTTTCAGTGGGTGCACTGGCTGGTTTACTCACATTTTCTGATTCGCAAGCCTTCTCAATCACAAAGAACCAACCCGGAGAAATGGAGCAACGATACAAATATTTTTGGAGGTCCTACAAGGGAACACGCAAGATAGGGTCCTTATATACGTATGTCCTGTTTATTATACAACAGGAAATAGGTTCTTTGTACCTTTAGCACCTACATACAAATAAATACAAATACAATGTCTTCAAAGTGTATCCACACATACAGAGAGCGAGAGAGAGCGAGAGAATGGAGAGTGTGTAAGCATTTTGTGAAAATAAGAAAAGAAAATCTCCAGAGAAATTACTCATTAAGCAGGGAGATTCCACCAGTGAACTATTTCCCAAAGAATATAGAAATTTCTCATACTTTCAGTTTAAAAATATACAATTTCACCATCTAAGAGCCTGGAAAGCCAGCACAGTTGCTTTCCCCCCAAAATGTGTGAGCATTTCTGGGCCGGGCCCGAGATCATGTAAAACCTGCGGCCGAAGCCTCCATTACAGACCACTTCCTGCCTGCACTGCCCTTCAGGGGAGGGTGGGCCGGACACTCTACACCAGAGCTGGGAAATGGGCCATGTAGCCACGGCGACAGCCAATGAGAGGCCGGCACGCGGTGCAGGGTGGGCGGGGCCGAGCAGAGCGGCTTTTAAAAGATCGATGCTCCGGTGAGAGACACAGCGATCGTCTGCTGCCTCTCTGCGTGTTTTTTTTCGGGGGGGGGTTTTTTCCGTTGTTGTTTTTTCTCGGCAGGATATTGAACAGGAAATGCCCTCCGGGTGGGAACGGTGAGCGCTAGATTACGGAAAACCTGCACTGTGGAAACGGAGCACCTCGTTCACTGCCACGTCACTCGACACTTTGCGCCAGATTCCCGGCACCCGCTCATTCATTCTGTTCAGACGGATTCTGAGTTTCCACGTGAACAGTCGTGGATGCAGATTAACAAACGGGCCCCAAATGCATCACTGCCCATACTGTAGCTACCAAAACAAACACTGTTTCTAAATTTGTTGTACTTGAACCTGAGTATTTTAGAACTTTAATCTAATTGCTTATTGGGTAAACTGGCTGGTTTACTCACAGTGTCCATTGCTCAAGCCTTCTCAATGACAAAGAACTAACTCTGAGAAACAGACACACAAAAATATATTTGGAGGTCCTACAAGGGAACACACAAGATAGGGTCCTTAAACATGTCCCGTTTATACAACAAGACATAGGTCCTTACAAGAGTATACACAAGAAATAAATAAATTCACCAACAGTCCTCAAATGTGCCCTGTGACCCACAGAGGCCGTGGCCTAATCGCAGAGGGCCACACCCGTGCCCTTGGGGGCCGCCCCTGCCTCTCATCCACAGTATTCCCTCAGGAGCGTCCATCTTCCTGCCCTGTCCCTGCACTACCCTGCCCTGCAGACAGGGGGAGCCTACAGCTCACAACCGCCATCGATATTTCAGCAGCGTTGCATATGGTCATGTCTGCAGGGGGAGGATGTGCAGGTCTCAGTCTGAGACACGGGGCAGGGGGGGGCAGCAGGGCGGGGGGGCAGCAGGGCGGGGCCAGCGGGGTAGGGGGGGGGGGTCAGCAGGGCAGGGCCAGCCAGGCCAGGGGGAGGCAGTGCGGGGCCAGCGGGGCGGCGGGGGCGAGCAGGAGCTGGAGCGGGCCTACAGACGCCCCCTCTCTCCAGCAGCCCTCAGTGCTGAGGAAGGGGGTTTATTTATGGAAACTGTCCTATAACGCCACGTTATTAACGGCTGTTAATCCCGCCGCAACGGCAGGAGTAATAATGGGGTAAAAAATGCACAAAGGCGTAATCAGGGCCTTCACATACTGACGCAACAAGCATAGGGGGACTCTATGTGTGTGTAGGACATGCAGAGACACACACACACACACACACACACACAAACACACACACACACATTCAGTACACACTGGAACTAGTACGCACCCACTATCTGAAGTCAGTGCCCGTACAAAAAAAAAACATGTGAAATTTGCTTTTCCTCCTCTCATCCCAGAAGAGGGATTATTTCCATACTCCACATGTGTCCTCTTCACATGTTGGGTTCTTCACCTGTGGATATTGGACGCATGGTTATTTTGATCACATTCGGTGAGGATGCACACACAGAGAAGACCTGCAGGGTAAGATAAAACAGACTGTGGTATATGTGCATCGCTGCACAGGAACACTAAGTGGGTGGAAGACAGGTCATCATTCTGAATACAACAAAGAGAGCAGAAACGGAGCCATGCATAAGAGATGCCAGGCCTGTCTCCCAACTGTAACAGATTTATTCGCTTGTCTCCACAAAGCTAACAGAGAGGAGATGGCAGCACACAGTCACTCCACTTCAAGCCTGGCTTTAATTGGTGATTGATCAGCGATGTTTTGGCCCACGTTTTGATGTACCGCGTATAATCCCTGCTGAGGAAAAACAACCTACACTCAGTGAGCACTTTATTAGGTATTTATTTACTTATTTTTTTTAGACTTCTTAAGTCTTCTGCTGCTGTAGCCCTACAACTTTGAGGTTTGATGCATTGTGTGTGACATTTGGTCTGAAAAACAGCTGAACCTCTTGACAAGTCTGCATGCTTTTACACAATTAGTTGTTCCCAAATGATTGGCTGACTCGGACTCGGAACTGTACTGTCCTCTCAGGTCCTCTTCGCACTTGTACTTGTGTTTGATCTGCATTTTGTTGTACGTTGCTCTGGATAAGAGCGTCTGCTAAATGCCTTGTAATGTAATGATTAAATATTTGCATGAACAAGCTGGTGTACAGGTCTACCTAATAAAGTGCTCACTGAGTGTATGTTTTGAACCAGCAGGTAGCTGGTTGACCAGCTCATACCCAGCTAGACCAGTTTTATGACCAGCTTGGCTGTGTTGGTTGACCAGCATATACCCAGCAAGACCAGCTCATGACCAGCTGGTATAGCTGAATTTTACAGCAACGATACAAATGACTTCATGAGCAAGAAGCCAGCTGAACAAGAAACAAACAGAGTACTGTAAGTGTCACCAGTTCCCTAAAGTCATTTCATTTGGGATCACTGATCAGGGCGAAGAGAACAGCAACAAAACTGTTTTTCTGCTAAACCAGGCTCTGTACCAGCCCAGAGAACAGCCCACAGATCTAAGGGATGAGACCAAAGCGTTTTAATGAGTGTTTAGAAATCAGCTCAGGAGAATCTATTCCAATTCAAATTCAGCAAGCTTTCCTGGCCTGTAATGTGCCCAGCCAAGTAATACCTAATCATTAACCACAGTTTTTTATTCATAAAACATATAAACACCTACAAACAAAATCAATAACACTAAAAACGCTATAACTGATGAAAAATAATTTTAAATCATTAAAAACAAAACTCGGCCAGCAAGGAGGGCCATTTTTCTTTTTCTTTTTTTACAGATAATTTAGCCTCATAGCACCAAATATGAGTAATTTCTACACACAGCTGAGAGATGTAATTTGGCCACACTGCTGCTTTTTAAAAGCACCGGGGGAGAATACAAACAGTGTGCAGCTGGAGCGAACCTGTCTATTTAAGCACCGGGGCCGGACATAGCGCTACAGAGGAAATGAACGGCCTTTCCATTTTACCGTCCGCTCTCTCCGTGACTCAGACCGACACTCGCGCTGACGCTCCGTCCTGACCAGAAAAGCCGCGTCTTAACGAGCGAGGCTTCCCGCTCGCCCCGTGTGCATCTCTAGGAAACGGTTTTCCGTCAATGAAAACGCTCTTCTGCAGTGCTGCTCTTTGAAACGGGGTTTTATGCAAATTGCCAGATGCTAGAAACCGCTGCTAGGCAGTCAGAAGCACTGCTATAAAGAGCACTAATACCCAACACACGGTTCTGTTAGTACACTGATACTTAGTATTCAGAGTCCCAATACACTTATAACACTTACTCTGATAGTCAACACTAACGCCCATAACACTGACAATCAGCACTTCAACGTTCTTTACACTCAGAGGAGGAAAGTCCAGGGGTCAGAAAGTCAAGTGTCCTCCCCTGTATTTTGTTCAAATTGCCTGGATTTGCTCTCTAACACAATTCCTCAGCCTGGAGGTAGAACTAAGTCATGCTGGTTGAGTTCATGGGTGGAGGAAACACATGGCAGGAATTTTACTGGATTTTCCACCTATTTTTACACTCAAGACCCATAAAACGCACACTTAACACTAACTCCTATTACACTGGTGCCCATTGTGTAGATATGCACTGTAGTGATGTTCTGCACAGTGACAAGCAGCAGCCTACAACAGGTAAGCCACCATCTTCACTTGCCCTATTATATTCCCAGACACTTTTAACAAAATGAAAATGTTTCCAGTCTTCCCAAAAGTCCAAGGAGACCAGGGCCCTGTCCAGGAGGCAGGGTTGCTGGGAGTATACGAGAACGCTCTCCAGCTCATTGAAATGCAATAACACATTTTCACTTACTCATTTCTCCTCTTTCTCCTACTAACCGAGTTAGCCAGATAGCTGTAAAAAGTAAAAACCCGGAACAGCTCTGTTTACTTCAGTCCATGTTCCGGATTTGGGCGAGGTCCGGGTTTTACTTAGTGCAGCTATCAGTGAATCCTACTTCGTGGAACAGGTGACGCGACAGAAATGCAACCCAGATAAGGCCCACAGAGGGGCGTACGGAGGAATTTTAATTTGCCAAAGCTGTTCTGCTGGAGGCTTTCTTAACAAGCCGCGCGGTGTTTCCTCTGTGGGATTTCTATCTCCGTAACTCAGCAGCGCAGTGCAGCGTAGAGCCTCGGCTCCCTCCGTCTAGCACAGCTGTCCGTTCTGCCCGCTACCCACAGCAAACACAAGCCCTTCGCTCCACATGTTGCTAAACGCAGACAGCGGCGCCTCTGTGAAGCATGCGGGAGGGGTACGCGCTCCGTGGAGCAGAGCTGTGCGGACACGTGGCTCGACCCCTCTCTCCGAAACCCTGACCAGAGAAACACCTCTAAACCAGGGCCATGTATGACTCCAGCAAAAAACCTCTCTCTGAAACCCTGACCAGAGAAACACCTCTAAACCAGGGCCATGTATGACTCCAGCAAAAAACCTCTCTCTGAAACCCTGACCAGAGAAACACCTCTAAACCAGGGCCATGTATGACTCCAGCAAAAAACCTCTCTCTGAAACCCTGACCAGAGAAACACCTCTAAACCAGGGCCATGTATGACTCCAGCAAAAACCTCTCTCTGAAACCCTGACCGGAGAAAAACCTCTAAACCAGGACCATGTATGACTCCAGCAAAAACCTCTCTCTGAAACCCTGACCAGAGAAACACCTCTAAACCAGGGCCATGTATGACTCCAACAAAAACCTCTCTCCGAAACCCTGACCAGAGAAACACCTCTAAACCAGGGCCATGTATGACTCCAGCAAAAACAGCAATGCCGTACAGTTGTTTAGCTGACACTTTTATCCAAAGTGACTGACAGTTGATTAGGCTAAGCAGGGGACAATCCCCCCTGGAGCAATGTGGGGTTATGGGTCTTGCTCAGCTGTACTGATCTTACTGTGGCTACGCCGGGCTTGAACCAAAAACCTTCCGAGGCCCAGTCATGTACCTTAGCCGCTAGGCTACAGGCTGCCCCTTATTCCCATCAGGCAAACATAAGGAGAGCATCCCTGTATGCCCCATGCCACTGTGAATGATACTTTCACTCCCTATCCAGTACACATTATTGGTAAAGAATGAGGGAATTATTAATGTTTGGATCGTGACAATAATAATTAATAAGATTTTTATTATTATTAGCAGTAGTATGTGCATTATGTTTATTAGGAGTAATATTAGCATTACCTATTTCTACTGCTGCTACTACTGTACTACTGCAACGACTGCTATAACTATTAGTCTTGTTGTTATTATCAGTGTGTGTTATGTGCATTTTTAAGAGTAATATTGTGTTATTACTAATGTTTCTAATATATAATGCCTGAGGGGCTAGCGTATTTAGCTGGAGAAGGGCTGCTCCCTCTGCAGTAACATGCGCCCGCAGTGAATTGAGGGACTAGAAGTGGGGAACGATGGATCAGGAGCGAAAGGAGAGAAAGCTGCCTTCATTTCTCATCCTTCCTCCCGGATGCCCACGTCCCCCAGGCCTGTCTGTGACACAGTGTATCAGGGAGTCTCTAAACGGAGACGAAAACCACCCAAAAAAACGCTGACAAATACCGAACGCTGCGGAATACACCAAGGACCCACATGAAATCCCACATGCCTAGTCAGGCTCCGGCCTTTAAACGATCAGCTCTGTGGCATTTAGGGAAAGCCAAGCCGTCCCCAGCAGTAGAAGACACGCCGCATAATAGATCGCATTGGGATGGCTTTCCCCTATTCCGCCATTTGGGCTCTGAAGTATTCGAGTGCCCGAGGCTCCAGGTTCGTATGAGGAAACTGAGTCCCACACACAGGAAGATGTGAACAAATGGGACCCGTTGTCTACTCGCCCAACGTGTGTGCTACTCGAAAAACTGCTGAGACAAGTAAGCGTTTCTGTGGTTCCGTATCGTCTCACTCTAGTTAGAGTCTGTGTGCTCGTTCATTCGGCAACACCGCAGAGAGGCGTTTTTGGGATCCCAGCGGACATCTGCCCTAGTTCTGTGTCCTGCGTGGGATGGTTGATCTCCCACAGGGGACGGTTTGTACGGCCTTCTGGTGGCACCCACCTGTTAGAACTCTAGGGCCACAGTGTCTGCAGGTATTTGGCAGCCAATTAAGGCCTTGAGAACAAGGTGTGTGGACTCTTTAGCCGATAAAAGACATTAATCAATCAAGTGCTGAAACAAAACAGAAACCAGCAGACACTGCGGCCCTCCAGGACTGGAGTTGTAAACCCCTGTTTTAGTGGGCACTGACGGTGTCCTCCAAGGGTTATCTGGCTACCAGGTGTGGGCGTGGCCCGCAGCTCTGACAGGAAGAGCAGGGACTGCTGCCACTGCCATTGGTTCCTCCAGTTGTCCATCACACTGAGACATCCTACTCCTGTTCATTCACTTCACGTGATGTCATTTCCTGCATATACCACCATGATCATTTCGTGCCACTGCCCCCACAAGGAACACCTTACCCCAACACCAGTGAATGTACTAGTCTCCCCTCCTCCAAAACCAAACTCAGGACTCACCTCTTCCTCTAGCACTACCATACTTATACCCTTTCTTCACATATTTTCCCTCCTTCAACTTTCATCTCTCGTCTTCTGCTGTTCCATGTTATGTTAGTGCCTGCATACTATGTCTCTCATTTGACCTGACTTATTCTTGCTTTTGCTTTTTTTTTCTCTGTATTTTTTTCTCTGCATTTTAATTGTTTTATGTTTTTGTACTGCAACCTTGGGTCTGAGAAAACCACTATATAAAAGAAAGGTATTATTATTGTATACACCACCATGTAAAATCTCATAACGAAGACTTTAAGTTATGTGCCATCTGGACTACTGACTCACACTTATTAGCAGTCTGGGGTTAGCTGCTCTGGGCATTAGGAGGTAGAATGTGGGGCACTGCGGTTGAAAAAGCGAATGGGAGAAACCTGCAAGTTGGCAACCCAAGTGAAATCCAGAATCCAGGGCTAAACTGTCGCATGATGCAGTAGCAGACACGAATGTACCTGGCCAGCCACCGTACAATGTACCCCCCCCCCCCCCCCTTCCCTTGTCCTCACATGCTCTCAGACTTCATCTGCCCTGGATGCACTCCCTCCCCCCCTACGGGTGTCGCTGGAGGACTGACTCGCTCGAAGCACAAACCTAAAAATTCAGTGGCACTCTGACAGGTGAGAGCCTTTGACGGGTGTTTGAATGTGCCAGTAAAACGCTGCTCACCGGGTCTCGGAAAAGGTGAGGCCTTTTCACAGCTGAAATACGTTCCACTGCAGGGGCCCAAAAGTGGAAATGTCACGCAATGAAAGGGTGGAAAAAGGGACACCTGCCCGCAAAGTCGCCGGAAGTCGTGATCAGTAGAGGATTGCATTTAGAAATATCACGGCTTTATCGCACTGCGAAGATCAGAAGGACCAAAATCTTATGATGCCTTGAGATGGACAAACTACAATCTGAGTTTTTTCCCAATATAATATTTTGACATTTACAGGTACCTATGATGAGTGTTGGGGTGGCAAGACTCATAGCCACTTAAACCTTAAAACCCTAACCGATCAAACATGCTCAAAACAAGGATGTTGCACACACTCTGAGAGATTAAGGCACAGTGGAGTGTGTATTTTTGTTCTTTAAGGAACAAAGTTCCTGAATGGACCATGAAAGGTCCAATAATGTTCTTTGGCTACTAATAAGTGCTTTTGAGAACAAAAAGGTAGAAATGAATTATTAAACCCATGGCTAGGGGTACAATTCTCTGCACCTATTGGGCATTACCCCAGCGACAAGCTTTTGTACCTTTTTAGGCACATTTTTTCTGAGAGGGCACAGAGTTTAGAGAAGGAGGGGGAACACTGAGAGCCTTGGACCCCATTGTCCAGCGGAGGCCTTGATGCTGGAACAGCTGCTTGCTTCCCAAGGCCTTCAGTCCTGGGTAATCATTAACCCCACACCCAGGCCTGAAGGCCAGCTAGGCCGCCTCTGGCTCTCACTGCACGGCGGAGGAGGAGGAGGAGGAGGAGGAAGAGAGGGGCAGATCAGCTCACGGAGACCAGTTGCTGAGTTCCCAGGAGCAGCTGCCAGAGGGCCATGCTTCCCAGCCCTGTGTTTGCTCAGCCTCATCGGGGCTGATCGGGGGCTTCTGTGCTTAGTTACAGTACGTACAGTAGGCCCGGGCTGCTTTGGGTTCAGTGATCACGGGGATTTCATCCACATGGCCAGGCTCAGCTCGCCCTGGGCCATGTTTCAGACCGGGAGGGGGGGGGGCAGTGCCGATGCTCGTGAAGCCAGCTATCACGGACGCAACGCGTGGGTTTTCATTCTTCTTTTTTGTTCAGTACCCCCCAAAGTAATGGTGCACAGGGACACCGGCCCTTGTCCCATATGCCAATGCTATGAATGGTTCCAATAGGAACCCCGTAATTCGTTGTATGGGAGTTTTCACACTTCACACCCATGAGAGAGGGTTCCATAAAGAACTAAAAAGAGTTCCCCTATGGGATCAAGCCAAAGAACTCTTCCGGAACCCTTCCTTTTTTCAAAGAAAGTAGAACCAAATTTGCAATGGTGATGGCTGCTACTGCCTTTAACTCTGCAAAAGTTCATGATCCTTATAACCTATTCTCTCTCTCTCTCTCTCTCTCTCTCTCTCTCTCTCTCCAGAGATGAGAGCAATATAATCAAACAGTACTTTTTGGATGTTAAAGTGTTTACAGAGAGTGTTTATTGAGATATGTACGTGTTTTCATGGATGTGTGGATTAAATGGGCGTCTTAAATCTCTCTACTCAAAAGTACATACTGCCTATATCCATACAAACGGAAACCGGGGCTACCACATAAATAATTGTCTGTCATGTTTATATACAGTACGAACTGATTAGGCTACATATACATTATCTCCCGAAAACCATTCATTGATGTGCTGTTGGCACACACTGTAGTTTAATAATAGGAAACTATAAATACTTCATATAATATTAATATACATGTAAAAATAAAACTTGAAAGGATGTTATTTCTGTAGTGCAATATCGATAACACATTAAAAGTAACATGCGCGCCTCTCTTCAAGATTGCTAATAGCAATAAAGTAGTACTGCGTGTGCGTCTGGAAACAATATTTACTGGTCGAATTCATATCCTGTTGCTCCCCCATATAAAATTAAACAGCCCTGAATATAGCGCTTCCTGGAGATGAAGCAAGCACAGATCTGGAAATAGCAACAGCGAAATGCAATAAGAAAACTTCCAGACTCCGGAAAAATAAATACAGTTCAACAGAATGGCGCAATGAGCACTGTGGTTATAGCTCAGACAAGCAAAAGTTTTTTATACGCTGTAATGATTTGATTTTGATATGAATCTGGTTAAAATTAAGTATTTTGTATGTATTTATGTTAATACAGCCTGTCAATCATTTGTGTTTGCTCGTAGCTTGCTTTTGTATTTTTATTGGTTTACGTTATTGTTGCTGTTGTAAATCCGGGCGAAAACCCCGTAGGATTGACGAAAAGCGTAGCTTGCTGTTCATTCCGTCACGATGACAATTCACACGAAATGTCTCCTGTTGGAGCAAACACCGGACGTGGCTCCTTCACGCTACGTGCATATCACATCCTTCTTCGGTTAAAGAAGGAAATAACATGTTCTGCAGCAAACTGTAGCAAAATACATATTTTATTCAATTAATGGTTCAGGAGTAAAACACTTAATATTTAAACCGACCATCTAACGATACAATGACATGTACATGGAAAGTGCCGGCCTACATCAAGCAAAAATTGTCAACCACACCCCGCTCGCCGAAGAGCGAATATGGAGCCCACATACAGGAATGATTTCCTTGAAAAGAATCAGTCACGTTGAAATATAACGAACAAAAACTAAACAAAATAACACGCACAATACGGTTGTCGCTGTCCGTCGAATTCAGCCATTGTTAGAATAACCACCAGAACCGCTTGCATACGCCGTGCGGTTGTTAACAGCAGGTTCAATTATTTGTATGTGGTGTCCACACACATGTAGCCTATAACCTGCTTCTTTCGGGAACGATACTAAGACCTACAGTGATTCATGGGGCTAGCGGATATTTTACCCTCTGGTTTAAACTGAGGGGGCGAATCGGGGCGAGCGGAATGGGGAGTGCCAGCGAAGGGTGGGGAGATCCAACCATCTACTATGCGATTTTCTATATTCCTTTCCCCTCTGTCCCACCCCTCCTACACAGCCACCCAAGTTACACCTGTTAGCAACTACTGACCCCGTGTATTTTTATTTTACCAACAGGCCGATTTGACCGCCGAGAGCATGTCGTGTCCACTCGATGTGCTTAGCAAGCCGTTTGCCTTCCCTTGTATGTGAAACATCGGCTGTTACATGTGTTTATAAAGCACCACCATCTGTCACCCCATAGGACTCTGTGTAGCAAGGTATCTATATGGGGAAATCTCATCAGGAGATTCTATGGGGAAATGTTGGAGTTTGTTCTCCAGGGAACTGACCTGTCATATTCATTGGAACCAAATTTAAGAAGTACATTATCAGGAAGGGCTACAAGCAAGGGCACACCGCTGGCGCCACCTTCGCACACGCTAATATGTCCAGGTAGCCAAAGGGCTAAGGCTAGCGAAAGGGTGTGTGAGACGGTAATGCTGACGGAAAACAGCGGGTGTATTTATATCGTAGACTAGAGGATAAATGAAATGGCCCATATGATGGCGGTTTGGCCAGATCTGCCTCCAGGACACAGACACCTCGGTTATGAATGGGGGAATATAACGTCCTGTCTGTGAAAATAAATCGTCTTTCCTTACTTTAACATGGCATCTTCCTTATCCTCTTCCTCCTTCTGCCGAACCATCACTGCCATAATAATTTTCCTCTCCTCCTCCGTGAGGTGACTGAGGTCCGGCAGATCAGGCATAGAAGTCGGCGCGGTGGGTGGGCGAGGGCCGCCTTGGGGCCCCACAGAGGCGGACATCTTTTACCCCTCCTTGGCGTGTGAGGTTTTTTTGACGAAAATCCGAGCGAAGAAAGGCACTCCTCACGACATAGTCCACGGGAAGAGCAGCAGCTCTCGCAAACAGTGCAAGCCTTTCATGGTTGCGGGCACCCACGGTTGTGCTTTTGTTTCTATTCGGCTTTTTCTCCTCTCTCTCTCCCCCCCACCCCCCGCCTGCCCGCCGCTCCCCTCCACCACTCGTTACGGGCAGCCCATCTCTTCGCCAGGAGATGACACAAGCCGAAGGAACCGAGATCAGTTGGCTGATCCAAGATGTCCCCGCCGCCGGACTTGGGCTTGGGTGTTGGATGATGGCTAGGAGCAGTCGGCGAGGCGCTCCTAGCTCTCTCAACCTCTCCCACTCTCTCTCTCTCTCGCTCACTCTCACACCCTCGCTCTCTCTCGCTGCTTCCTCGCTGCTGATGCCACTGCTGTCAGGGAGACGGAGCAGTCAATGGGACCGCAGCCCCTGAAGCGCGTACCATCCTTTAACGGAGACGCGCTCACTCATTTGAGAATGGGGGGCTCACTATACGTAACGTGAACACAACACGCAACCTCTTTTCCCTTCCCCGTTTCCTGTTTTAGTGGGTTGGTGACGCGCCTCCTCTTTTACAAGCATTACACACCTCTTCGCCCCTCCGGGCTCGCGCACGAGGGCCGAGACGCCGGGCGCAAGCAGGAGCTGTTTTTCAAAGCGCGTTCGCATTATCCTATTCGCTGCCTCTCATTCATTCAAGATATTAACTAGGGGAACTTTTCTATAGCTATTATCGAATTCTCTGACGGATCAATATCCATGCGTTGTGAAAACAGAACAACAACAAAAGCAGTCTATTAAAAAAAACGGAATTGGGAGACTGCATATGTAATCCTTGTTTTGCGAGTTCAAAACTTTCACTATTCACGTTTTATGTCACATACGTTCTTGGGACAAAGCACGTCGACTATTCAATTCGGACTGCTTGTCCTCGTGCTTATAATGTAGGTGCTGGCACAGGCACAGACAGTCATATTATCAACGATCGAGTGGGCATCAATAAATGCCAAGCAAGGAGAAACACTTTTTAAATACGTTATTTTAAAATAGCTCGGATGGAAATCGATGTCATGTGGACTGTTTCATAGAACCCATGGACGATGGGGAATTATTGCATCGAGTTAAAAACGATTTTCTAGAAACCTGAAACAGACGGTGTAAAACTGACACGTCTTTCCAAAAATATCGTTGATAAGTATGCTGCAAGATCGAAAAGACGTGTCGTGACTGGAGGCAAACACGTCATTATGCTCAGTTATCACCACTAGCTGTACGATGGAGGAGAGTGGGTTGGATTCAGGACCACGGACAGCGCTCCACAAGTTAAGCGTGATCTTTCCGTCCCTACAAATCATATGGTCGACTCACTAGAAATTCGGTTAACATGTACATTTAATTTCACATTTTTACCTACCTTGACAAGAATGAAATGTGCAGTGTGCAGGTTAACTCAAAGATGAGTAATGCAATCTCAATAGACACAGCATGGTGCGTAATCACATTAGCTATGTAAAAATGCATGTTTAATCACCATCTGGAACATGTGGTAAAGTGCAATCGTGAGATCGAGTTTTTTCCCTGTGCTCCTTCCAGTATTTTTATTTTTATTTTTTATCTCAATTGATATTGAACGAATTAAATTACGCGGAATGAGTACTCTACCCTCCAACCGCCACCAAGAGTGCATATTACAGCGCACCTTACAGAAAACCTCATTGTTCGAGGTTTTAGAAAGGAATATTCCTCTTTTAAATGCCCGAACATGTAAATTGCTTGTTGCTTAATATTTTGACAACTAATGTTCTGTAGCGGATAGTGTCCAGCAGACGGCAATGCTGAGCCCAAAAGATTACGTCATCAAGAAAGTAATAACTCTAAAGCCGTTACCCAGGGAAACAGCGCTGGACTGTGGGGGAAACGGAGCATGGCAACCAGACGACCGTGTGATATAGGACTTAGCGTCACTGTTTTTACAGATAGATCCAAAATACCGTGCACCGTAAGCAAATCATTGCCCCCGCATATTCGTCGAATCTGATCCTTCGGGGCAACATGTAAATTTGAGCATTGACACTCACCCTGCAAAGGGATGTTTACTTGGAAAATGAATAAATAATGTATGCAATATTGATTGTGTTTGTAATATTGATTGTGTGTGTGTGCTTGTGTTTGTGTCCTTCCCATATAAATACAATTAAATGCTGTTGGCATCCATCTTTCAAAATTTTTGCCTTGTTTAAGCACTCCCAAGTCCACCAAATTTCCTTGCGCACCAGCCATAATTTGCATTATGAACTTTGTTCTTCTTTCAAATCCACATGTTTCCCCCTTGTACATTATTCCAGATATCTTCCTATACTAGAGTGCACCCTGGTATTCAGGGATTCTGTGGCAAATACTCACCCCATGCATATATTCTCTGGGCTGGTACACGCACCTGCGCCACCTGGACAGATGAACGGTCGTCTCCGCTCTCTGACCTTTGACCTTTGTCGATTTGTATGCTTCTGCAACCGACCCATGGGGCAAAAATAGCGCAGATAATTTGCTCTACATATCTGGAAGCAGGGACTGGAAGAGCATCCTCACCATCGTTCCCCAGCCACATTTCATTCAGCTCCTGCCTTCTCCATGGTCACTGCAGGGACAGCACCTAAACTTCTACCTGCCCCCATCCTGTCACTGAGTTCCCCTCCATGTGACGGGGCCTGCTGTTGTAGAATTTTCCGGGCCTGTACTGTACACCCACATAAACACTCTGCATGCCAGTGCTGCTCACAGATGTTATTTACAGCTATTTAGCTGACACCTTTATCCAAAGTGACTTACAGTTGATTAGGTTAAGCAGGGGACAATCCCCCCAGAAGCAATATGGGTATTAAGGGCCTTGCTCAAGGGCCCAACAGCTGCACTGATCTTATTGTGGCTAAACTGGGGCTTGAACCACCAACCCCCCAGGTCCCACACAAGCAACTTATCCACTAGGCTACATTCTGACCCAGTGTGCTATTAGGGTTGCTGGCTGTCCCGTATTTGATGGGGACATCAGCCGTAAATGGTCAACCCCCATCCACGCACCCCACAGTCTCTCTGGTTTACTGGTTTTAAGTTCATTAGCAGGCCCCTGGCAGCAGCAATCTGGTTCTGAGTCAGCATGCATCACTGGGGTATGTCCTGCCTTTGGCAAACGGAACATTGGCCAACTTTATGCATCATCCTACTTCTGCATTGGATTTTACCCCCTAAAACCACCGACACATGGATGACTGGGTCCCAGCTGTATTACTGGATTCCACACGAATGACTGGATCCCAGCTGGATTACTGGATCCCACATGAATGACTGGATCCCACCTGAATGACTGGGTCCCAGCTGTATTACTGGATCCCACATGAATGACTGGATCCCAGTTTGATTACTGGATCCCTTATCCAGCAGCAGTGGACTGGTGGTACGTACCCTTACATGGGGTGAATCCCATTTCAAAACTCCCAAATGACTTTTATCATAAACGCAGGACCAAACTCATTGCAGTAACAGGCCACAGATCTCATAATATCAGGCAGCCTCTTTTAAATCTCTTCCCCATAGCTGGCATGATAGAACACTCCTGGCTGCCAAGGAACCACAGTATCAATGAAATAATCAATCACTCAATAAATAATCAATCAAGTGATCAATCTTTATCGTGTAGAAGGCCATTTAGTACTGTACTTCATAATAGAAATGCTCCAGAGGAATATAAATAAAAAACTGAAATAAAAACATTTCAGCCAACATTTAAAAAACCCCAGAAAAACGATTCCCTGCCTTTAAAAGGCAGTCAATCAGAACTCGTGGAAAGTGGAAATGATGCCATAAGCACTGGCAATTCAGACACCAAACACAAACATATTCATGGGTCTAAAACAATATGTCTAAAGTATACGGTTCTGTAGGAGCTGAGGAGGTAACCAGCCGGTCTCATCTGTGGTGACTGGAAAAACATTCTTCCACCCTTCACTTCACTAAACTAGCTAGCATGCTAATGGGCCACTTTATGCTTGCTAGCCTGCTAGCAGGCCACTCTATGCTTGCTAGCCCGCTAGCAGGCCACTGTACGGTTGCTAGCCCGCTAGCAGGCCACTGTACGGTTGCTAGTCTGCAAGCAGGCCACTGTATGCTTGCTAGTCTGCAAGCAGGCCACTGTATGCTTGCTAGCTGGAAACATTTATAAGAAGGTGGGTACTGTGCTAATTTATCCTCTCCGCTTAATGCTTCAAACATTTCATGGATCATGAAGCAAGCGTCTTGACAATGCCACTTACACAACTGTAACGTTGCCTGTGTCTAGCTGTGCTTGCTCACCATGTGAAATGCAAGTTCTGCCAAATTACGAAAAAGAAAACATTTCTGTTCATTCAAGGTAAGAAAATATAGCAATGGTTGCCATGTGGTTAGCGTGATGGCTAGGAGAAGCCAAGTATCACATAGCATCAGAGTGGAGCTTATTCTTATCTCTGTCACATGATGTTACATATCTAATTATCTAAGTAAAAGGACTATCAGTCAATCTCGGGCCAGTTACCCACAATCCTTTTCTGTTAATGCAGGTGGACAATGGGTGCCATTGTAAAGTCTTTGGCATGACTGCACTGGTGGCTAGCAAGCTAATGAACAACCACAGGACATGTCCATGGCAATATGAGCTCTATATCCTGTAGTAGAAAAGAGTTTCCATTAGCAACGTAATTAATTCTCATGATAAACTTCATTGTAGCCATGAAATAAATCACATTCAAATAGTACATGAAGCAAGCATGCTTGCTAGGCTAAAATCGAATTATCTAGCTTCTTCATTAAAACATTACCTGAGACAAAGCGCTGGTAAGTAATTGCAATAGTATTAAAGCAGTGCTGAAATGTAGCTTGCATTTTTGACTGATAAAGAATGCATGCTAATCCCAAATGTCAACTCGCTCTATCAGATGTGGTTCCATATCTGAGAGTAGATAATAACCCGGGGGAACATTACACTGGAAAAGGACAGGGAAAAAATGTCATAGAATGGCTTTCTAACATTACTGAAACTGAGTGCTAACATTCGCCTTCAATTATGCGTGCCTGGAAAAAACTAAGAAAACAAATAATACAGTCCATGATTTCAAGTAATACTAACGATCACGTGTGTCTTTGTTTGAAAAATAAGCTTTGCAGAAATGTAAACTAGCCAAACGATATGATTCCATGTATAAACTCACATATATTCATAGAAAAAAAACATCTTTAAAAGTTGTCCTTTAAGCCATAGAAGCAAAATTTATGTACGAACTATTCTGGGAATTCATGGTTTCAATCAGTCATGACACGTGGTTTCTCGGCGTGTCATAGTATCATTAATTGGGATTTTTCTCCATCTAGTGGCCATTAAAGGAACAGCACAAGTTTGGCAGGCAGTGATGTCGGTTACTGCGATGAATGTTTTCCGGATGTAGAATTCTGATATTAAGCAGTACGTTTGTGGTTATTTAGATGATGGAAACCCAAATTTGGCAAATAAATAAATAAATAAAAAATGTATAATAAAATCAGCCAGCTGTCATGTTGTTATTAATCCATATGGACGACTGAACTTTTAACATAACCACACCTCAGATTTTTCCATTTTCATTGGCATTGAATGCATCATTTCTTGTTACATTTATAAGCTGAACACTTTTGTTAATCTTGGCAGGAAGATTCATGGCACAGTTTGACCTTCAGTACAGCCATATACTCTATGCTTTTGTGCCACTCAGCAACCAGCAGACCAGTTCTTTCAGTATTAAGAGCAGAAGCTCCCACATTGGTAATAGACTGAGTGCATTACAGACAGCTTACTGTATATATTTCATTTAAACTGTCAATGTAGAACAGTTACACTCTAATGTTTCACGGATGCATGGTGTGTGTGTGTGTGTGTGTGCATGTGTGTGTGCACACATGTCTTTGTGTGTGCGTTCAAGCATTTGTGTGTGCATCTGTGCGTGTATTCGTGTGTGTGTGTGACCTTGCTTTGTGTTTCCTTTTCTATGTCATTGAGACCAGTGCTAATATTGTGATAATCTGATAGATGAGAGCCTCCGGGGTCTGCAGAGAGATGACTATAAAGGCAGCTGTAGGTCATATTACACAGTACACCCATAATGTATATATTCATATATAGATTCATACGCAGTGATTTCATCAAGTCTAATAAATACTCATTCATATTATGACATTATAAATGTGTAACCCTTGTGCAACTTTTCTTTGGTCATACATTACTGGTAATTAAATCACAAGAAATACACTCTTTAAGATTCGTCATTAAGTTTACCAGGTGCAATAATTGACTGTGTGATTTTCATGTAAGTATTTTAACACAAATTTGTCACATTTAGAAGAAGAGTAGAACATTAGTTGTGATAAAACCAAGAAATCAAGCTATTTCCACAGTGAGTGGGTGTGCGGTGTGTGTGTGCATGTGTGTGTGGTGTCTGTGTGTGCGTGCGTGTGTGTGTGTGTCCCTACATTCCACCATAACACTTCATGACCTCTCATCCATGCACCGTGCGCACTCTTCCATTAAATGGAGAACACCCACCCCCCCCCCTGAACCCCCCTGAACCCACCCCCCAAAAAGGGTATGACTTTGCAGCCGCACAGCAACATGTTCAGCATACAATACTTTATTTTTAGAGTTAAAAAGTACTTTGAACTCCAAAATAGCGCACATGGGTTCTCCTGGACTCTATGACCTCTGTTAAGAGTTTGTTTAATTTTGTATGTGTACGTTCAGTCTGATGCGAGGAGCGAGACTTCAGCAGCCTTAATGCACATACGGCTGAAGAGGCACGGTGTTCTTCCCCATAGTTATTCAGTGGAGCTCTGAAGGACAGCCACGGCCCCCGTCTGTTGGGTAAACATTAACTCCACCACAGAAAGCCAAAGGCACCCACTCGGATCCCGCATGCTCTACTGTCGCGCCTGTGTGGGGATCGCTGCGCTTCTGCTGAGTTCTGGGTGTGTGCGCTAACTATCAAACGCCCAAACACAGAGGGGCTGAACACCGTCGCACAGTCACACGTACAGAGCACGGATAAAAGTGCTCTCACTCCACCAGAAATGACATACAGTTCCATAGATTCAATTCCCAGACAAACACAAAGATTCTGTTGACCAAAAAACTGAATTTGTATTTTATTAATGTGGATTGAGGTTTACTCTGCTGAAAAAAATCCAGCTCAAGCTATGTTTTGAAAACTTGTAGCTGGTGATTCTGGCTCAAGCCCAGGTGGAGCCACGATAAGATCTGCACAGCTGTTGGGCCCTTGAGCAAGGCCCTTAACCTTAACATTGCACCACATTGTCTTTGTCTAATCAAGCAAGTCGCTTTGGATAAAAAGCGGCAGCCAAACAACATGTAATGTAATGTAAAAAAACAAATGAAAGAAAGAGGTGAAGACAGAGAGGTGGAGGTAGAGAAGAAAGAGCTGACGGTGCGTGAAAGTGATTTTTTCTCCGGGTAGAGGAAACTGGGTTTGTGTTTGCACTAATATCCCAGCTAACAGCCTTCCTCCAGGGCCCTGACATCAGCGCAGCTGCAGGTAGGCCGGCGTTTCGCACGCCGCCCTCACTGAGTCTCCCCAGCCTGCAGGCAGTCGGAGCGGGAGAGCCGAGGGGTTGGTCAGCTGTTAGGAGAACTGCTACACAGTGAACAATGATCCAGCCATTAGCCGACTGCTGTAGCATCGATTTTACTAACACTGCTGTGACAGCAAGCGCAGAAAGGGAGGGAAACCTCTGCTCAGTTTTCAAACTCCTCTGGTCATTGGTTGTTTTTTAGTCCCAGCAATCATTAGGTTCTGAGGTGATTAACACTGCCCGTCCTGGACTGTGGGGCAATCCAATGTGGAAATCTGATATATGGCCATATACTGTATGTCCCTGTATAAAAAGAATACAGAATATATGAGACATATATCAGATTTGTGTATGGGATCTCATACAGAACCCTTGCATTGTGGGCTGGGGCATGGAGTGCACGGTTCTGTACACTGAAGAACCACACATCCTTATGGCTCTAGAAACGTGCTATAAACCCACACTTTCACCATTGAGAGATAGAGAGGTAGAGAGAGTTGAATAAACAATATTAACCCAAGAATGAATGAAATTGAATACTTTGCAATCAGATGATCCGGCCAGCGATAAAGCAGCCAGAATCAAAAGATGCCACAGGTCTCTCCACAATGAGTGTAATTCATTAAATCATGACATACACGGACAGTGAGTCTGCAGAACCCGGCTCAGTGAGTTTCCGCCACGCACACCGACTGCAGCTCACTGGGAGCAGGAGACAGGGCAGGTACGCATGATCGACTGACCCGCTCCCCCATTACACGGGAATCTAATTTCCACCGATTTCAGCGTGGAGCCTGCGATGCGGCACACCCACACACACACACACACACACACGCACGCTCCCGCCTTTACAGAAACAGGACAGAGATAACGATCACGTCTGGCTTTGTTTGAGGAAATAAATCACAGACGCGAGTTTGCGTGTTCAGGATGGCTTAATCGCGGGGCCCCTCTGTTTAGCCCATTACAGACAAACAGACCCAGCGCATTCTGTGCACGCATTATAATCACATTACTGTACGTCCTGTAATGTTATTCTTTGGTATACACTGAGAAATAAAGGTACGAAAACTGCCCAAAAAGGTACAAAAGCTTGTCGCTGGGGTGGTAATCATACCCCTTGCCATTGGATTAAATATATATTTGTAAATTCTTTTGTTTGTAAAAGGTACTGATTTCTACCCAAGAGAACAATATTGTACCTTTCAGTACAATTTGGGAAATTTGTTCCTTAAAGAACAAAAATGTAGTTCTAAATGAAGCTTTAGGAGAGCAGATTCCATAAATTCCCTGCACTAGTACCTATAGATAGCCACGAGTCATTCCTGCACAGCAGGCCTGAGCCTATATGACAAGCTGACATATGTACACATTCTTCTGCTTGCATATAGCAGCAGCAGCTGCTGCATAGTCACACCCCCATTCTGCATGTGTGATGATGTCATCTGGGGCTGTGTGTGTGTAGCCTATATCCTTATAACCTGAGTTGCTCCAGCTCATAGCACATACTCAGCTGTGCTGACGGCTTGTAGGATGCGTCTGTCGCTCTGTGTAAGTGTCTCCGAACACAACACGTTCTTACCGAGACACGTTATGCACTCGGTTCCCTGCCCCAGTCTCGCAGACGCATTTCGCTTCTTGCATTTCGGTTTACAGTGAAGGCTGGGCGGGCTTATCAGGGGGAAGTAGCAGACAGGAAGTGGGGCAGAGGAAACATAATAGGCTCTGAACTCTGCACACTTCCTCTACCCTTGTGCTGTGAGAGGGACACGCCTCTGCTTGTGAATGGTACAGTAGAGAGGTGCAATGGCATCGCCCTAAAATGAAATACGCTTTTTGCCAGTGAATCATGATTACATTTAAATGTATCTCTTAAGGAGCAGAGGCTTTATTCATGGGAGGCTCTGTTTATGTAGGGCTGAGGGCAGAATTTCCCTATTAGAATGAGCATGTGTGTGTGTGTGTGTGTGTGTCTGTGTGTGTGTGTGTGTGTGTATGTGTTTATGTATGTAGCTACAGCATGCATGGATATTCATACATGGGTAGGACAGTGGCCCAAAATTTCAGCCTGTGGACTGACAATACTCAAGTCTCACAGTCTCAGGGACCCCCCACACGTTGTAGAGTCAACAGCATCGTGCATTTTATTATGAATGACTGATTGCTGGGGACCGGCAGCCCTGTTGCTAGGGACTGGCCCTGGACCACAGACCAGAGTTTGGGAAGCAAGGCTCTAGGACACAGGTGTCAAACTCCAGTCTTGGAGGGTCGCTCTGTCTGCTGGTTTTCGGGTTGTTATCGGCACCCGTGGTTCACTGGAGCCATTGATTGCCAAAAGAATCAACACACCTTGCTCTCAAGGCCATAATTGACAGCCGACTGAAAGGAAACCACAAAAACCCGCAGACACTGCAGCCCCCTGGGGATTCAGTTTGACACCCCTGCTCTATGACATGACAAGGGAGGTGTATCCCAGGGACGTTTTATAGGTGACCCGGTGTAGGCGTGTCGCTGATGTCAACACAAAGGCACGTGGTAATGCCGTACACATGACCAGCGCGCTTGTCCCCGCTGCAGTAAATGTGGAACAGGATTTAGAGTCTGAGCTGTTGGAGGTTGTTTTTCTCCGTGTTGACTCAGGTGACAGGCCCCTACGAGCCTGTTTCCATTCAAAATACCCCACTGGCTCCTCAGCTGGATCACCAGCGTCGTGTAGCCTGCATCTGACTGACTCTTAGGACCGGGACGTCTGCACGAATGCACAGCGGATACCTGGGGACAGCCCAAGGTCACCTAAAGAATACAAGCTGGCTAACTTTCCACATCTCCCAGGCCGACCCGCTGCAAGAACAGCCATAGACGGTTAATTCTGCACATAAACAGGCAGAACAGTGGAGTAAGAGATATGTGTTTACCAGTGTAGTCTCATAAGGTCTTACCATGAGTTGTGTACTCATTAAATACTAATTTTACTCATTCTAACTCAGTCACTGTACTGTGCTGTAACGCCAATGTGATCCAGGTGATGTTAGCTAGCTAGCATCACAGGTGTGCCGTCACGAATATACGGTCATTCACCAAAACAACACGCCAAACAACAACAATCCGTCTCACGCCACATCTCCAGTCCCACGCCAAATAACCACCCTCCTCCTCATCTGTTCCCCGTCCCGTGGACACCGACCAGGCTGGAAACGGTCATACTACGGTCAGCCCAAAATGTCTTGTGTTGTGTCGACCGTGTGTCCACCGCCCCCCCCCTCGTGTCGTGAGATTTATTGTTATTTTTACACCGCACTGTAGTCAATCTCTCTCCAAGGACTCCTTTTACTGCGCCATGCAACACCACTCCCCTGACTCAAGTTTATGTATTGCGCTCAACCTTTCATTAACACATTGTGTCTGCACGACATTTAGACACGAACGGTACGGAAATGTCTATTCATAATGCCAACAGTGAGGATGTGGCTTTAACCCCTTTCAGGAGTCATGACCGTAATGTTCATATACATATAATGTAAATTCCACCCCAGCAGGGGATTTGTACCTAATTAGAGCTAACCAATTATATATGGAAATATGGGAACAACATGTGTTTTTATATATGTACTTATAGATGTAATAAATACACCAAACTATTTTTACATCATATATTTACAGGTATTTCAAATATATTGTATACAGATTAATTTTCTTTGTCCTGTGTTGTTCAGTGTCTGATTCTCTCTCTGTCTCTCACTCAAATTAATTGGTATGAAATAGATTGGTAGTGTAAATGTTTCAAAAGCATACACACAGAAACAGGAACAGGAATAGTGATACATTACAAAATGAATACAAATAAAATTGTGGAAATGACATCATTCAGTCAATTGCAGTGTGCTTTAGCTGGAGTTTAAACTGTAGAAACAGCTCAATCTTAGTCCACAGCTATGGATATCTGCTCCAGTTGAAATGCAAATATGTGGTCTAAACCTGCGGTTTAAACTCAAGTTAAGCATATTGCAATTGACCCAAGGAGTTTCTATATAATAATAATTATTATAATAATAATAATTATTATTATTATTATTATTATTATTATTATCTCTCTTTGTTATGATTACAGAGTTCATCTCATGGCTCACTCACCTTACAGTAGGGCCAGTTTGTCAAAGGTCACCCCGGCTAGGTCAGATTGAAGATTGAACCATCACCACCCCAGGTGTCAGCAACTGCAGAACTCAGCAGACTGCCTGTTTGAACACCTTTCTAATAAATGACCGGCATGTCAACAATATCAGCAACCGACTGTACTGTACACCAGCTAATGCAGGGAGACCTGAAATAGTCTCTGTACAATAAAGTGAGCAACAGCAACAACAACAACAACAACAACAACAACAACAAAGCAGGCCGAGTATTAGACCACCTTCGTGGGAGTTTATTTATTTTCCCGAGAAACAACAGGAGATAGCATCTCAGCGGCACTGTCCCGTGTCAGCAGTCCCCCAGCGAGGGGGGGCGCAGATACAGGACCTTCAGGCACAGCACATGCAGTAACACTTTAAATTCCGAACTACAGCCCAAACCAACCAACCCACAAATAACATTTTAAGAGGTATGTCCGGGCTCTCCGTGCCCTCTGGTTTACAGCAAAGTACTTGCAAGCTGAAACGTCACGTTGCTTACTGGCTCAAATAATTGTACATTACTGCACTTAAACGGCAAATAAACGTTTTTTTAAAGACGGAAATTCAAAATATAGATTCGAAATATATAGCCACGCTGCGAGGAACCAAATGCAAATTACATTAGTCGCACGAAGGTCACAAGCCTTGATTAATAGCCTACAACAAGGAAGTTTTTTCGTTAGGCTGAAAATTATTTCCACGGGAAACGCCACAACGACGAATAAATACAAATGAATTTGTCTGTTTAATTGATTTATAAAGCACTTCACAGTAAACCGTTACAGTTAAAAAAAATAATCTAATGTGAATAGCTGCAATCTGGAGGTCAATATGCCAGTAAACGCAAGACACTGCGCTTGCGCGTACGCGTGAGCTCGTATGTGAGGTCTCTCCATTGATAGGCGCATTTCAGATGGCCATTGGTCAGCGCCCCGTAGAACTGCCAGGAAAGAGGGCCGGGCAAACTTAAAGAACCTTCATAGAGAAAGTCAAGACTGACGGATCGCCAAGTGAAGGGATCTGGGGTAGGAGTGTGAGCAGAGCGAAAAGAGCACCCCTCAACCGTCCCGTTTCCATCTCGAAATACTTGACTAGGTGAAATGTTTATACGCGGATGCAAATAAGCTGTCAAACTCGCATGTTATTTGCCTCGATGTTTTGCGTTGCTGATATTGCCTTTTTTTATTTGTAAGATCTGTAGAAAGCGTGAGATATTCCTCGAGAGGAAGCCTCTCCGCTGTCCGACCCATGCTATAGCTACGTGATAAATAGCGGACCAGACAAAGAACATGGCGAGAGACGGGATCACCATCGGGATCAAAAACATCAACAAATCCTCCGATGACTATCATTATTGAAACACGAAAAGAGCACGAAAGAGTCGATGCCGAAGAGTCGCTGAACAAGAAGTCAATGACTCCGTTGCAACTCGGAGTAGCGGAAAGTTGATCCGAGCGCAGTACAGCAGGGGTCATATAGTTTACCCTTCACTTTTCATTCTTCACGGTCAAGGCAACTTGGTGAGTAAGTCCAGAAAAAAACACGTACATGTGACGATAGATAACCGTCACATTGTTTCCGCTAGACATTCGTTTTTATTGCTTAACATATTACTGAAATGCCTTCAAGAGCATAGTTTATGGAAATGTTTATCACGATGACAACACAAAACACGTTCCCGTAACGAAAGTTGTTTGTACACATGTGTGTATTTATAGACGCACGCAATGTAGCAGTTGACTCGTCAATTATAAGAAGAAAAATAAACGAGGCAGTAGAAACATTTACTCCGATGCGTTGTGGGGTATGACAGGAAACCAATGCAATGGTGCTTTACAGATGTTCCTCGGTTGCAAGCAACATGCAACGCAATATCAACCGCTTACCTACCTTCTGTGTAACTAATATAGCCTACCGTAATCAACATATAAGTACAGAGAAATATTTGTATAAATACGATCCATAATCATGTAGGTTACACGTTGCATAGGCTATATAGGCCTATTTCTTTTTATAAATATAGATTTTCATTTTAGAAATATAAGAAAAATACATACGAGTGGACAGGTGTTTCGAGAACAACTTTTCTCAGGTCTTTTATTTCCACGTGGGTTTGGGATAACATATCAATATATGAGTACGTGTGGTGATTGTTTAGCTGAAACTGCGAAGGTACGTTTTCGTTAGGCCCAATTGCAGATGCTGTCCCAAAGGACTGAAATATTCTATCGCTCAGCGTGAAGGCACAGAAAGGATAAAATGCTTTTCCTAAGTTTTATAAAGTCTTGCCTACCTTAGGAGGGATGTTGGGTTATTTTGGGCTATTGTTGGGCTACTTTGAGCGAGCAGTGACATTCTTATCCATCTTAATCCACTCCTGCCCCTTATCTGCATTTTGGGTTGTATCAGGACCATCTCTCGTACAGTACATTGTAGGTACATGCAATATGCAAAGGCCTCCAATACAAAACCTATTCAGCAGATTTAAGTATATAAGCTCTGTTCTTCTGTACCTGCATTACTAGGAAATACATACAGCACATCATAAACACATATACACACATGCACACACAATCACATAAGCCTGCACGCACACACACACACACACACACACACACGCAGGCACATGGACACACACACGCACACAGAAGCACATAAGCCTGCACACGCACACACAATCTCAAACCAAATTGGCACATTAAATAAAAAAAATGTCTAACATTGTTTTAAAATATAATATTTGATAAAGTTTTGTGAAAAATGCGCTGGGAGGTTTCTCTGGAAGGCAAAGCGGTGACGCCCGGGTTGACCTGAGCTAGTTAGCGGCGTTAATCAGTGCTGGGGTCCCACCGCTGGCTGGCTGGTCCTGGTCCTGGGGCGCTGTTTCAGAGCGTGCCTGGAATATGGCCGTGGAGCGGGCAGGGGAGTGACCTCTCACAAGGTCACGGGTTCGAGCCTCATCTGATCAGCTGCTGCCGGGGGGGGGGGGGTTTAGTTAAAATACAAAAAACAAAAACTGGAATGGAAGCGTTTCCTCTCAGGGCAGGGGGAGGAGCGATCTGTCCCATCTGATAAAGAATGGAAACACATGTGACCGAGCGGTTGAGCTTTTACTAAATGAACTGCGCCGGGAAGGGGATGGACGGTTGTGAAGGTTACGCGCGACTCCGTAAAAACCCGCGCTGAGGGCACAGGCCTCAGTTTAGACCTCCCTAACGCACGCTGTAGTGTGGAGCACTACTAAAAACACCACATTTCTTTTTTTTTTTTTCATGAGTGAAGAATTAGGCCTACCTTACTTTACAGTAAAGTAAGTACACGCCATCTTGTACAAGAAACTACAAAAAAGCCCACACAACATCAATTTCATTTTCTGTTTTTAATAACTGGACCTTCCATTAAACACTTCAGATTGCCCTGAGATTGAGCGAATATTTAAGCCAACCTTACTTTAAAGTAAAGCGAGTACAAGCCATCTTGTATAAATCATCTTGTTAATATCAAATGTTTGTGGTCTCCTGATAAAGGGTAAAACTACGTCATTGAGAGGATCTTTCCATGCCAGAATCTGCCTCACGTTTATGCCGAGTTGTGTGTTCCAGCGCAGTGTCTGTGAACTAACAGTATATGACACGTTAATACATTTATTTGCCATTTATGCGTTTAATCATGTATCATGTAAAAGATTTGAATACCAAGGAAAATTGAGATTCCAAACGTGGATTGCGTTTGCACACAGCAATGCCGTTATTTAGATTAGTCCGTTCTGAATAAAACCCACAGGGCTTTTGAGTGGTTTTGAGTGTCGCGGAGTTTCACTCCTGATGGAAAAGTACTCTGAGCTGTTGAATGGTCAGGGAGATCATAGTACTCAGTGTGTTCTGGCCATGTCCCCCCCCCCCCCCCCCCCCAAAGAGGCTCAGTGCAGCAACAGCTCTCAAGAAAAATGTGGCTCAAGTTTGATTTCAGAAAGAATGCTTTGATGATTGAAGCCCTTGATCTGTGCGAGATCCAGTGTGCCAGGCTGAGAGGGGAAAGTGTTTTTTTCCACTCAATACCGTCTGAAGAGCTCACAGAATAACAGACTACAGCCCGCTCTCTCGTGCCCCGAATGCCGCGGATTCGAACGCGTCGTTCGCGGCCTGTCGACACCGTGTCCGTACCCCTCTTTTTGGGAAGCGCGAATGCGTTTCGGGTGACTCCTGTCTCCTCCCCCCCCCGCCCCCGGAGAAATCCCATGTGTTTGTTTAGCGGTGCTGTGACCTTGGCGTGACCTTGGCGTGATGTGTGTTAGGTAACCGAGGCGACAGCAGCTCCGTTGCGATGACACCGTGCCTGAATGGAGCAGGATGGAGCAGAATAAAATACTGTCTGATGAGGAAATCACTCCCCTTGTTTCCCCTTTCACGTTAAAGCCAGCTTTATACGAATACCAATGTAGTTCATTTATGGTACTTGTATGATATTTCATTCTGTAATTTCAAGCTGAATTAAGTGGGCGGGGGGAGGGTGGGGGGGCTTTACTAAAAAACATCCTAAAGTTGACTTTGCAATTGAAGCATTACATTGAAGCATAAAGGGAGAGGGTGCACTTCACAGCAGAAAGCATGTGCTCTCCCTGAGGGGAAGTTTGTCTTGCTGCGTTCTCAAAATAGAGAACTGTGCTGTAGCAAGGAGTATCTCCGTCAGCTCTCTGCAGCTTCTCCAGACAATTTTCTCTTTATGTGAGAAGTGCGTCCCCCCACAGAGACTGAAAGAAGGCTAAAAGTGAACGATGTGTCATTCTCCAGACACTTTGAATAGGCTCTGCCAAAAATAGCTCATCAAAGCGGCGGTATTCTACGAGGGCCGCAGTGTTCGCCCTTTACCGGGACTCCAATGCGAAATCAGCGCGAAAGTCAGACCGAATTTGGGATTGGTGGGTCGTAGAGGCGCGAGCTTCCCCCCGCCCCCCCCCCCCCCCCCCCCACCTTACTGTGCTATAGGGTTGCCAAGCGCTAAGAATCCTTGGAATGCCGGGTTGCAGTGTTCCGATAAAGTTTGCTTTGTTCCCACATGACCTGACCACCGCGGCTGAAAAAGAAGAAGAAGAAAAAACAGGACCCTGGGAATTTGAATAGAGCCCCAGCCGGGGATTTATGAAATATAGTGGCAGGCCGACGGCCGGGGCCTGGGGAGCTGGTTATTATTAGATCATTACATGAGGGGGGATTACACGCGGGGTAACAGAACACCACAGACCGTTGCGGGGGGGGGGCTGTATTGGGGTGGAGGGGGGTGTTGACGAGCAGATCTGAGAATGAACCAGCCTGTGGCGCGCTGTGGTATGAAGCCCTGCCTGTGTCATGTACAGGGTGGCTGTGAGCCACCGGAGAAGCAGATTCCATCGCTGAGCTGCTGTGGTGATGACCTTTAACCCTTTGAACCCTTCTAATCACATTTGCCACCTCGCACCGTGAAAGGGTTTAATTCACGTCAGCGAGTCGATGCAGACTCTGCGCTGATGCTTAGTAATGTGTAGTAACAGCACGTTGGTCAACCATGGTTGTTTTAAATGTGCTTTATAAATAAAGTTTATTATTATTATTATTATTATTATAGTAATACTGCACCGATGGCTGATGGCTGCCGTCTGCTACTGGGCCCGTTCGGCCCCAGAACTCTGCAGTGTAGCATGACCTCCCGTCCTCCGGGTGGTGCTGTGGTTCCTCTCCGCAGACACATCCTTGGCGGTAGCAGGTGATTGCACACGCAGGGTGCGGTCACGTGACCTCGAGCAGCCAATCGGGGACGCGAGCTGTCACGGCGGGGCCTGGCCTGTGGTCCCACGGCGACTCGCGAAAGGGAGGAGAGGTCACGGGCGTCCCGGAGAGGAGGTTCGCCAAAGCGCCTCCCTGAGGGAGAACGCTGCCCGTCACCCCAAATGCACCGGGTGTGCGCAGAGGACGCGGGGAGGGAGAGATACAAGGGTGTCGGGTCTTATTATAGCTCCGTAAATACATTAAGGGCCAAGAATACACACGGGCCGATTTGGAGTCAGGGGAGCGAGAGGGGTGATTTGGGTCCCTGGGGGCCACTGTGGCTGGCGCTGACAGTGACACAATGTGGATGCATGGCGAGCTCTCGTACGTTATATAACCGCCACGGTCAGTGTTTTCCCGGCAGGTGACCGAAGTCAGCCGTGCTTTAGCGGGAGGGGGCTGGGTTAGGTGGGGATGATGGGGGGGGGGGGGGGGTGTTACGGATTACACCCCTGGTGTAAAATCCAGCTATGACCAGCTTGAAATTACCAGCGACCAGCTGTTTCAAAAGCTACCTTGAGCTGTTTTGTTCAGCCGGGGCCTCTATAGGAAAGTGCACAGCTGCGGCTTTTCGGGTAAACGGGGGCGATGGCTGGTGGGAGTGCAGACCGCGCCACTCGAGAGGAGCGGGTGTTCTGATCTCCCGACCGCTCCCGGTTCCCGGAGAACTGGTTCGCTAGCAAAGTCTGTTAATCAGATTAGCGGTCAGTGGGAGTGCGCTGGCAAAACAGTCACTGTGTGCACTTTACACCCGCCAGTGTTTCCACTGCAAACATGACATTTTCACTCCAAGCTTAACGCTAAACAACCCAGGGACGCTGATCACAGACTGCAACCCTAATGCTACTCGGCTAATATTAACAGTCCGTTCACACAAACACACAAACCAGCAATACAGTCCTATAGACTGCAACCCTAATGCTACTCGGCTAATATGAACAATCCATTCGCGCAAATGCACAAACCAGTAATCCCATCGCACAAACTGCAACCTTAATGCTACTTACTGGCACTCATTATACCAATATCAGTGACATAGCCAATATGAATAAACCACCAAAACTAACATTACATAAACTGGAGCATTCACTGCCACTTATTCCATTAATATCAGTGATACAGCCAATTAACAAACAATTCACACAGACACACAAACCAGTAGCACCATCAAACTGGCAGTCAGTATTACAAACACCACTGATTTGTTGTGCAGTTCAGTGCGTTCCCTCATTGTGACAGATCTAGTGACCTAAAGCCAAGGAACATTACTGCAGCAGAGTGGGGTTGCTTGGATACCTGGCGGTTAGCCGGAAATTGTTTTGGATTCAAATACTTTTCTACGCTTTACTGAGCTTGTCTGGTGTACTGGAACCTATGAAATACTATCAAAGTGCAAACCCCACCTTCTGGCGCTCTTGGTTGGCTTCTGGGACAGTTGCTTCGGGCCGACGTGGACAGCTGGCAGTAGGGGCAACTGTAAACATCCTTGACTGGAAGCTGGTGCAGAAGAGGGGGCTTTCAGTCGGATGTTTGCAGCCGCCAACTGCTGTTCCCTTCGCAGGATCCTGAGGGGCCCCTCAGCCCCGCAGCCTGAACACCGACCGCCCCGCCCCGGATCTCTCTGCGCCCATCAATATTTGATGAAAGTGATTAAACGATTAAGAGTTTCCATCATATTAGAATGATTTATGCCTAGGCATAACTGGGAGGTTTGACTGAGGTCGGGAGGTCTCGACTGTGGTAAGGGTTGTTCCTTGTGTTACGACCTTCGGCAGTAGATTTCATTAGGTGTGAGAGACTTTATTCTATTATTTTTTAATTGGCTTCATTCCTGTGTTAAATTGGTTTCAGCAAAGCTGGGGCGTAGGGTTGTACATTCATCAGAAGTAAATTTTAAACGCTAACACTTTGCAATGAATTGGCATTAACTAATGCAGTTGTTAACCAACTAACCACCGCACAGTTAATCTGTACAGCTTTGTTTATGTATTTGTACATCATTAATTCATTCTAACAACAACATTAGTTAATGCCTATTCATATTGGAATGAAAATAATTATATAATGATAAATGTATGTATATTCATGTAAATAATACATTAGCTAGTCGTTAACAAATAGATTATCCAATGAAAAGTTTGATATGTCATGCTTAACTAATGTATTTGTAATTCAATTATTACATTAGTTAAGGCAAATTAATTGATCCTTATTGTAAACTGTGACCTTTTAAACTAACTGAATTCATCATCACTGTTAGGAGCCTGTCAGTTTTAAACAAGCTGCATTTACTGTGTCTGTCAATTGCAAATAGTCTGCGATTGGTTCTGCTTTTTAATCTTAAAAGACAGGGATATACACATCACAAAGGAATTAAAGCAATCAGCAGGGTCAAATAAGAGATTGTGAACTGGAAGCTTGTCATCTGGAAGCTAACAAGTTGGCCCAGCTACACAGCCGGTCCCCTTTAGCCCGCGCAGCTAAAAACAGCCCGCCAGCTGCAAAGGCTAGCCGCCGTCGCAGGCTAAGTGATGAAAAGCAGGGGAGGAGACAGCGTTTCAGATAAGGAACACAGAGCCGAACAGATGGTGCAGAGACCACCCGAGATACACTGGCTCTCCTCCGCACACACACTTTTTGAATGTATACTTTTCTGTGTACGTTTGCCTATACAGCCTTCTCCCCGCGTCACACTGCGACGCTGAATATATTCACAGAAGTGACTTTTTATAAAAAAAATCAAGCCTTAGCCTGACATGAAAAATCGTCCAACAGATACAGCCCCCAGCGCGTCCCTGACTGGGACCAGAGCTTTATTTAACGGTGAGGGGGATTGTCACGGTGTTCAATTTAAAGGTGTCGCGCTGTGTGGAATTGCCGTCACTCGGGGTTGGGTGGGGGCAGTAGAATGTTCCAGTGGTCTCTGGGTGCCAGCTGGGGCAGGTTGCTGGGTGGGACAGGGTCTGGGGGGCGGGGGGGGGCGGGGGTGTTGAGGCCTGTGTGTAAACGTCAGCCCCGGGGTATGTGGCCTGGCATTTCTCTGAGATTAACCCACCGCTCCGCCCCGGCCTAAGACACATTCCTTCCCAGGGTCTGCGGAGTTAACTGAGGCGGATTAGCGCAGGGCTGGAGCCGGGTCCCGGGTCCCTCTCCGCGGCCGGCTCTTTCTCGCGCGGGATCCGGCCCGATCGATAGCCAATCGACCCGCTGCATTGTGGGTCGATCCGCAGGAGCGACCTTCGGAGGAACGCTGACGCGCCGCACGCGACCTTCAGCCGTCCGGGGAAGGTCGCTCTGCGAGCGGACGCCGTTTCAGCGCGTAGGCGGTCACAGCGTCGTTGATGAAGGACCTCCCTCCATCAAAGCTGGTGGCCTGAGGTCAAAGCAACACCACAAACAGCCTGACCTCAGAAAATGAATTGCTGGGGGATGTAACTTGCTGAGAGGTGAATAAACACAGGGCAGTTCCCGGTGCTTTGTCGCAGAGGCCGGGCGTCTAATTACTTCCTCACGGCGATGGCTGCCCCTGTCAATCACTGTGGGGACACTCCCCCTTTTCGGCACTCTGGACCGATCTCTCAGACGTCACCGTCTCTGGGTGCTCACCTGGCGAATGTTAAAGACGGTCCGTGTGTGACACCAGGGCAGGAACACTAACGTATCTACGCCCCGTAGGGCCACAGGGCAGGATTCACATCGCCCAGGCAACAGCAGAATGTGACAGTCATGGGGCAGCTGTCATTAACGGCAAAGGTGCTTGACTGGGACCCGGAAGGTTGGTGGTTCAAGCCCCAGTGTAGCCACAGCTGTTGGGCCTTTGAACAAGGCCCTTGACCCCACATTCTTCAATTGACCCCTGCTTAGTCTAATCAGCTGCAAGTCCCTTTTGGATAAAAGCATCAGCTAAATAACTGTAATCTTCTTTAATTCTGTAATTTTGTAACGTTCGTAAGGTAATTCCACACCTTAAAGGCGTCTGTTACAGCTCCTGGCACAGCAGTGAACTGGTCTCAGCGGGAGCTGAAAGGGTTAATGGGTCTGCCTGGCTATCGGTCGGCGGGTTGGCGGGTGGGGGAGTCGTGTGGCTCCGACCGATCGCGTGTGGGGGTCTGTGCGCGACGCGGAGACAGCCAGTCTGACGCCCAGCCCCGCCTCCCTCGCGTGTCAAGGTGAAGTGGGCAGTGACGAACGGGAGGGGCGCCATGGAAACGCGCGGTCAGCACCCCACAGGAGACTCCCATGAGCCTCAGCAAAACACTCAACCCCCGCACCTCTTAGCTTCTCCTTCCAGTAATGAGGACTAATGCAGTAATGCCATAATCAGTAATATAATAATCATTAGTAATATCCTAACCATTAGTAATATCCTAATCATTGGCATTCCTAATCATTAGTTATACAGTTATACATCATTATTAATATCCTAATCATTACAAGTAATCATTAGTAATATCCTAATCATTAGGAAAACAGTAATCGTTAGTAATATCCGAAGTAATATCCACCAGTAATAAAGTAACACAGTATCATCATTAATCATTATAAATACTGATTAGTGAGTAAAGGTAAGATTGTGTGTATGTGTGTATGTGTGTGTATGTGTGTATATGCGTGTGTGTGTGTGTGTTTGTGTAGGTCTGCATCACATGGCCTTCAGATACTGCACACACTCCCTCTAACAGGGTTTGGAGAAGTGTGTATGCCTGGCACTAGACTGTGGTGCAAAAGCAGACCCTATGGGTTTACAATCAGTTGCACAATAGTGGCCATAGCCAGAATAATAATAGGTACCAATAATAGGTCGGAGGAGCGCCCCCCAGTGGAGGAAATGCGTGTGAGGAATGTGCTCTGCTCCGGTCAGGGGGGGGGTGTCCCAGGCTGGCAGAGAGGAGAGGCCGTAACCTCCGCCCCCTCCCTGTCCTCCGATGACGTTGCTCTGTGGGAGCGAGTGCCTCCCATGGCCTGTTAGCAGCTGCTGCCCCATCCCAGTGTTTATTTACCCAGACGGACAAACAGTCTGGGCCCTGCTGACGTCTCTTCTCCAGCCTCCTCCTCTCAGGGTCCTTGGGTGAGGGAGGCTCTGTCCTCCCAGCCCCCCGTCGAGGGTCCCGGGCTGGGGGAGCTCAGAGGCTGTTTTAAGGGTGTGCCTGATAGCCGCTACGGCTAACATCCTCACCCCATCTCTCTCTCTCCCCCACAGCATGTTGTGAGAGAGCGAGCTAAGGAAGGTCTGTTCGAGATTCAAGGGGGCGACGTGGCTCAGGCAGTAAGAGCAGTCGTCTGGCAGTCGGAGGGTTGCCGGTTCGATCCCCCACCCGGGCTGTGTCGAAGTGTCCCTGAGCAAGACACCTAATCCCTAAATGCTCCTGACGAGCTGGTCGGCGCCTTGCATGGCAGCCAATCGCCGTTGGTGTGTGAGTGTGTGTATGAATGGGTGAATGAGAAGCATTAATTGTACAGCGCTTTGGATAAAGGCACTATATAAAAGCCAACCATTTACCATTTACCATCCTCCAGCTCCTCCCGTGTGTGTAACCCTCCTGAGACAGATGGCCACTCCACCCAGGCCCCTCCTCTTCCTGCCTGCCCAGCTCCTATTGGCCGGTACAGGAGATACACCCCGCTCTGTGATTCCCCTTCCCCCTGCACTGGGCTGGGGCTGCTTCTGCTAGCCTGGCGCTAAGGACAGCGCTCACTGCACGCTTTCATAACTCCGATCAATAACGAACCGGATCGATCCTACATCCCAGCAGCGCTCGTACAGTAATGTATGGCCCTAGGTCGAAGTATGGACACGCCATTTTGTAGCTGCTCATCTCATTCCGTGCTGTGGGCTGGAGGAAAGGGAATTCCTATAGTATCACAAGGCAGCTTCCGGCGATAACGAGGACAGATAAACCAGCTCCTACACTTCCTCAGCGTGACCTTTGACCCCAGAGCCCCCGAGCTCCAGGAAGTGTAAACATCCTACACTCTCAGCTGTGGCAGTCAGGAGGCTGGGAGCGGGGTGTTTGCGCTCTCTGGCCCGGGAGACCGCCAGCCGCGAGAGGAAACGGGCGGGGCCCGGGTCACGTGACCCGTGAGGTCATACCCCACTCACCCTTCCCTCGGTTCTCACACCCGGCACAGGAAACGCACGCCCTCCCTTCGAAAACATCACAACGTACCGCGTTTCCTTTTCTTATATAGTGTCAGTAATTCATAATGTGCGATAGTCATTTTCTGTCACGCAATAGGAGAGCTGTCATCTGCCTCTTGTATACCCTACTGAAAAAAAGCCTGCTCAAGCTAGGTTTTGAAACAGTTGGTTGCTGCTTGACCAGTTGGACCAGCTCTATACTCAACATTGTTCGACCAGCTCAAGTTATGTTTTGGTAAACGGCTGGTAGCTGGTATTTCAAGCTGGTCATAGCTGGGTTTTACACCAGGGTGGAGCACTATCTGCATTGTCCGTCTTTGTGTTGGGAATGAAAAAGAAGCACACACTCGTGGGCTCTGTAAATGGCTTTGGTTGAGGCAGAATTGCACTGTTCCCGACACATTTTTCATCCTTTTAAATGGCCGCTGGTCCCGGGATGTTGTGCAAGCAGCTATAAAATGTGAGGGTTCAGACAGCCAGCGCTGTTAGACTCAGCGCCTCCTGCTCGAGTTCGTATTTATTGGTTTGAGGAAGTGCTCCAGTACTTGGAAGGGTGTGAGGGAGTTTGGGAAGGCCTCTGCACTCTGTACACACTAACTGTTGAGTGCTCCTCCTCTCCACTTCATTTCCTGTGTTGTGATAATGTGTTTTCTTTGGCTGTGCCGTCGTGTGTTCTGTTTCGCTCTGCTTCCAGTACACTGCGGTTGCTACGCCACTTGTAGTAAAGATTTTAGCAGGTGTCTTTGCAAGGGGTTGAGGTAGTGTCGTTTGACCAAGTTTGCAGCGTTCAAAAATGTAAAAAAAACTACCAAAAAACACACAAACCGATTTTTCCTGGAAGGTTTGACTGTTATTGAAGTCCAGAACCTTTGCTACAACATTGTCCGTGAACATGAGAAGAATGCACGACTTCATGTTTCCTCTGAAAGGCGTAGCTGATTGTGCACAGACCCAGGGGACCCCAGCCCACGTCAGCTCCATCGCAGTTCGTATTCCAGCTTCTGGTCCGTAGCATGTATCGCTAAACTGGCTAGGTATGCTAACATCGCCCTTGAGTATTATTAATAACTTTTTTAAAGTATTGTGTTATTAGTTTTAATGTTAAAATCTTGGAGTCTCAGTTTGAGAAAATCTCCCCGGAGGTATAAGTCGAGCATACGTCAGAGCCAAAGACAGTGAGTGAGTGAGTGAGTTTAGAACTATAAAGGCCAGCCCACACCAAGAACTATAACTATAACGGTGACAATAAACACACACTTTTAAAAATGGTTCAAACTCAAGTGATGATGATATCTTTGGGATCACTTTCAGAGCAACTTTTTCCAGCCAATCAAAATCCGTCCGAAATTACAGAGCATCTCGTTCAGAATGTCAGTAGACCGAGCCGAGAGGCTATTTACAGAGCTTTATCGCTCATCAGTGTGGATGCTCACATCGTTGTTGTTATAGTTTTAGATCTTGGTGTGGACGGGCCTTAAACGCTGATACAGGGAAATGGAAGTACAAGACTGCTTCTGCTTTTTCAAAGCAAGCAACAAATGTGTGTTAAAATCCGTTTTAACCATATAGGATTAAATTAGTTTGGAAATGTGGCTTGTATGACGATGTACATTTATGTTCATGACCGTGCCTTCACCATTACTGGAGAAGATGGATTTCCTGGAGCCAAATAAAATGTCAACCTGTGGCAAACCTGTCTGAAATATGGTCAGGGCGGCTTTTGTGTAAAATGGCTGCTTCACCTCTTTCTGCAGCTGAAGAGGAAGAGAAAGATGAGGCTGGGGGGTACACCAGACCCCCCCCCCCCCCAAGGCCTGTCCCACTGTGAGCTCTAGACCTATAGAGGTATATTTTAAGCACCAGTTCTCAACACTTTGACATTTAGTTTTAAATGACGACTGCACTGCAGAGTGGTTAAAAACAGGCCACTTCCTGTGTGAAGGGAAGTTCATTGTGCCGGCACAGACTCCAGCGTTACTGTACACTGGACCCCCCCTGTAATCGACCCATTACCCAGACAGAGCAGCCCGAGACCAGCCTGTTACCCAGAGAGAGCAGCTCCAGACCAGCCCGTTACCCAGAGAGAGCAGCTCCAGACCAGCCCGTTACCCAGAGAGAGCAGCTCCAGACCAGCCCGTTACCCAGAGAGAGCAGCCCCAGACCAGCCCGTTACCCAGAGAGAGCAGCTCCAGACCAGCCCGTTACCCAGAGAGAGCAGCTCCAGACCAGCCCGTTACCCAGAGAGAGCAGCTCCAGACCAGCCCGTTACCCAGAGAGAGCAGCTCCAGACCAGCCCGTTACCCAGAGAGAGCAGCTCCAGACCAGCCCGTTACCCAGAGAGAGCAGCTCCAGACCAGCCCGTTACCCAGAGAGAGCAGCTCCAGACCAGCCCGTTACCCAGAGAGAGCAGCTCCAGACCAGCCCGTTACCCAGAGAGCTGCTCCGCGCTCCAGCCGTCCAGGCTCCAGACCAGCCCGTCTGGGGAGAGATCGCGACAGACTGACGGAGCCGCTAGCAGGAAGTACCCGTTTATACTCCCGCTGAGCGAGCGAGGATCACCCTTCCGATGGTTGTTTGGTTTCCTCCTGGGGAGGGGCTGCAGCTCAAACGCCCGACTGCAGCACACAGGCCTGAGTCTCTCTGATGCCGGGCCCCAGGTCTTTGGAGCGATGCTAAAATATCTCCCCCATGGCCAACGGTGTCCTGCACAATGCTAACTCTAATGCTAACAGACAGAGCCGTGCATGTTCTGCTAAACTAGCGTCATGGTAACAGTCCACATTAGACTGAAGTGCTGACGCTCTAATTTTACTGAAACGCATGTTCTTCAGAAACACCAGGGGAAGCAGAAACATTTATCAGACGCATACCCAACCATAGCAGCCAAAGTATATCACAATTTGCATCATATCTATGCAAGCTGATTATTGTTGTTCTTACATAAGTGTATATCATTCTTTCACGTTGTGTTGTATAACAACGGTTTCATAGATGTAATCCTTTATCAGATTAATCTACAAGGCCCAAGTCCTTATCTTTGTTGTATTCTTAGCACTTGAAACTGTACTTCCCTCTTGGGTCTTTCAGCGTACTTGTCCCTGGTTATGGGTTATGCACTTTGCACTTGTACAGCGCTCTGGATGAGAGCATCTGCCAAAAGCCCATAATGTAATGTAATGTAAAATCTATTTAACGTAACGAGCCGTAGTTAAAAAGCTACTCTGCAAAGTTTGTCAAGGAAAGATTGCGTGGTGGAAAAATGCCAGCCTATCTGAATGCTAATAAGGTGCGATTAGCACCAGGAAGGTTCTGAGTGCGTCCGTGCCTCTTTCCTCTCCTGCAGAGCTGTTTCTAGGCAGCAGCGGCTGTTTGGCTTGGGCTGCAGGTGTGGTGGAAAGTGTGTGTTGTTGGGGTGAGCGGGAGTGTGGGAGGGGGGAGGGATGTGTTTGGCTCCCTGGGGGCCAGGTCACACAGAAACCCCCCCCCCCCACGTCACTGTTTCTCAGGAGCGTCTCCAGGCAGTCCTGTGGTGGGGGGAGAGGAGGAGGAGGAGGAGGAGGAGTCGACCGCAGCAGAGGGCATCCATGCACACATAGAGGTCAGTACTCCTAGTCTTAGAGTAGTGGTGGGTTCACTACAACAGGGAGGTGGCAGGAAGATGGCTGATATAGAAACCAGTGAGATAATGAGGTAAGAGAAGGATGAAACTCATCAAGACCTTGCCACCCTCCCCAACAAACACACACGCATGCACGCACGCACGCACGCACCCACGCACTCACACGCACACACACACACACAAACAGACACGCACACACACACACAAACAGACACACGCACACACAAACAGACACGTGCACACACGCACACACAGACATGCACGCATGCACACACAAACAGACACACGCATGTACACACAGACATGCACGCATGCACACACACGCACACAGGGTCACCTCTGTGAGAATGGAAGTTCATAAGCAGGTAAGTCAAAGACTGAATTGGTGACCAGGGTTTGTAGGGGGAGACTGTCGTCACATATTCTGTAGTAATAAGGCCTGGAAAAATGTCACAAAATGTGATAATTGTGAGATGTTTACAAATCTCTTAACCTATTATATGAGGGAGGGGTTCAGTCTCATTTTTTGGCCAGCTCATTTTTTTACATGAAAATAATTTGCAATAAACAATATAAGTTAGTACTTACTGTATACACATGACAATGGCTTACACACAAAGTATAAAGAATATATGTAAATATAATTACTATTTAATAACAATTTATGGGTTTTCATCTTTTCAGCTTGATTGTGTGTTTAAAAGTTTTTTTTGTAAAGCAGTGTATCAAAAATAAAACGGTTTGACATAATCTGTGACTGCTGTCATTTTTTAACCTCCTTTCACATGAAATCTTTTGTGAATCATTTCCCAGTGCAGCATGTACTGTATTGGACTTCAGCATTAGAACCGGTCCGTTAGAAACATTAGAAACTCACAGGTGAAAGAACAACGAGAGGTAAGGTAAGGTGACCAGAATGTTCCGGAACCTTATCACACCACACTTTTCTTGATGTGACCTTGACTGGTAGCTGTATCACATGGACGCGAATTCTCACTGTTTCCCCTCTGCCATTTACTTTCATTAACCTTTAAAAAGGCAGCAGATTAACTTTGTATTGTTAATGCACGTATTAATATTTTCATGCTTTCCTGTAACATTCTTGTCTTTGTCGTTATTTAACATTCTCAGTGACAAAATGAGGTTGGCTGCTGAAGTACATTAAAACAAAAAGTATAAATGAAGTTAGAGAAGAAATAATAACATGCATCGGTTGAAATTGGTGCAATCCCAATTAACTAGATTCACGATTAAGGATCTAAAATTTCCCAGTGTTTTAGTATTTCTTGCAGGTCATTCCAGGAATGAGGGGAACAGAATTTAAAGAACTAGAGGTGCGTGGAACATTAGGCAGTCCTGAGAGTGTGCGTAGTGATTTCCACCATACTACCATTAGTTTTTATGAGCAAATGTTGTATATGCAGTCAAGTCGTTGAGTAAGTGGGCTCTCTGGTGTGAATAAAGTGCACAGACTGCCGTGCTGAGCGGTGACACTTGCCTCTCAGTACCCGGCCTGGTTAATAAACATCGTACGCGGACTCATTTTGACCCCATTTCAGATCGCCATCGATCGATCGCCTGCCTCTCATCGCTCTACAGCAGGGCTAGGAAACGCACACGCCGGGTTCAACCAAACGCGCGCCCTCGCAGCGGAACTGCGGAGCTGTGTGGAGGATCACCACAGTCCAGCTGTTGTGCGCCCCCAGCTCTCATTGGTTGGCCTATCGCCACACTGTACAGTTTACGCCCGAGGACAAATAGAGTCAAGGTGTTAAAATTCCCTACCAAGGAGAACATCCATCACGTTGCTATTTCTACCTTCGTTTGCGCTACTGTACTTCTGCGGGGTGAACCGGGATTCAGGTAGACGGCAACAAACATATTAATCACTGATATTACAGCTGCTGACCTTGCGTGGGGATTAAGGAGTTAGAGTTGAAATCAAAGGGGATTTAAACGTGTGAGATCGCTGCATCGCCTGCGTTCCTGTGCAGTGTATACGTATTCACACAGTTACTGTTATAACCAGCCGACAATAATGAAATGCATTATTGTTTTGGATTTAAATGCTCTTTTGAAATGCACTAAAAAAAAGTACAAACCCCGCCTTCTGTTCCTCTTGGTTGGCTCAATTGCTCCAGGCAAGTTAACTTTGGTCACTTTTGCTCTGTTGTTTGTTTCTTTGTTTAAAAAAAAAAAAAAAATTGGCCCTCGTCCTTATCTTTGTTGTACAGGTAGCAGTTGAAATTGTACTTCCCTCTAGGGTCTTTCAGCGAACTTA
>NC_083761.1:9247762-9265262 GCF_963514075.1 Conger conger
TGCACCCTGGGAGCAGTCCCATGAGGCAGTGCGTCTGACACGCCCGAGGCCCCGGAGGAGCATAGGGGCCCTCTTCACGGTACTCCCCAGGGCCAGGGAGGCTGTGCGATGTAAGGCAATCCTACTAAACCCTGAGCCTAATTTTGCTAAAAAAAAAAAAAAAAGATTTGCTTAGCAGATACCCTGTGATTGGAACACGCTGAACTGAGCATTCTGATGCTGATGTAACAATCACTAAAACAAACACTTAGAATTTAGAAAAAACAACAACATTCCAGAACACCTACTCTTCAAAGTGTTAACTGGGGGATACTTACATTCTACTGTGTAGAATGCCCAGTGTAAATTCAACTCTAATACTAGTCAAATTGGGACCATTATTTATTCTGTAAGAGTTGATTTAACACTGAAAGTTCTGTATACTGTGCAGAAAATTTGTTTGAGTTTGGAACTGCAATGCCCTGCCCCTGGTTTAGACCCAATACACTCTGCTCCTTAATCCTATGAATTAAGAGCAAAGCTGCTCCACAGTGCTGCAGGAACGGGATCTCAGACTGAAATCCTGCAGAGCTGCACTGCCTGCTGCTTCTCAGCGTTTTCCCGCACTTCAGCACAGAATTCACGCTTTTGATTGGGTAAGGCCCAATGACTTCCCTCCTATCTGGTTGAATGTGTCGTGATTACTGAAATCAGCTGGTGTGGCGATTGGTTGGGATGAAACCTGCATACTCTCGGCCCTCTGTGGTATAAGATTGGGCACCCCTAGGCTAAAGGGAACAGACATCTTGGGCTCATTCCAAACGCTTATTTCTCTCCACTTATTTTTTTATTTTCCTTGCTCCTGATCTGGAAATCGATCGAGGTCTGCCATCTGTAAGGACGTTCCAACCCCTTAAGTGTTCCTTCAAGGAGCTAGAACCAGAAGTTAGGAACTCCTAAACTTTCTTTTGAGCAGGAAAACATCAGCATCTTTTTGCAGAAGTTTTTTGTTTTTCGGAAAGCCTGATAGAAATGATCGACCTGTGGATCCACCTCTCCCAATCTGCCACGTCTGTAACTGAGGTGGCTTTGAACTGACCTTTGAAGGAGCAAGGACATTCCATTGGCCTGATTCGCATTCTCAATTTTCCCCATCTTCACTTCTTTTTCTTTCATCTTTTCCGAGCCTCTCCCAATGGGTGGAGCAAGGGGCAAGTAAAAGAGAAAAGAGAAGGAAAAAGAGGAGAAGAATAAGGGATTGGAACGAGCCCATACTCTCGGCACATGGTCACCCCAAAGGCTACAGACGCCTTGTTTCCAAGGCCTAAACTGGTTATTGGCCGAAAAAGAAGGCACATAAAATATCTGCACACTGTGCCCCTCCAGGACTGTTCAAGACCTCAGGTTGCAGGTCCCAAGCAGTCCAAACTGCCCTGTGTATGTCCTTATTTCAATCTCCCCACAGTTGCACTGTATCACCCCTGCTGAAGCAGGAGTGGGAGAAAGGGTATATTCCAATACGCTTAGGACTGACCAGGATATTCCAGCAAACTGGCTGAAAGTCAGCTGTAGATACTGTGAGCCTTGCTGGCAACTCAAAACAATGTGCTTCCCTGCTGACAAAAACAGCCCAGCTAGTAGCTGATAGACCATTTACATGTAATTTGGCTGCCGCTTTTATCCAAAGCAATTTACAGTTTATTAGACTACACAGGGGAAAATCGCCCCTGGAGCAATGTGGGGATAAGGCCTTGCTCAAGGGCCCAACAGCTGTGTGGATCTTATCGAGGCTACACCAGAGATCAAACCACCAACCTTAGCCACTACGCTACAGGCTGCCCAGTCCAGTAAAGGCAGAACAGTTAAGACCAGCTCCATACTCAACATGGTTTGACCAGCTTAAGATATGTTTTGAAATAGCTGGCGGCTGGTAATTTTAAGATGGTAATAGCTGGATTTTACAGCAGGGTTATGTTAGGTTCTGGAGATCAATATACTTATAGAGCAATGCAAAAAGAACACAAGAACAGGCTAATCTGGTGCTTGAATAAGTAGAGCAGGCTGTTCTGTTGAAGCAGAGGTTGTATATTACCATTAACACTTCCCATTAACACAGCTCACTGCACTGGGTGCATCTAAGTCAAAACCAAGATAACAAGCTTTTTTTACATGAAGGAAGATCTCATTTAGATCAGATCAGACTTTCCACCTTTACTACAGAAATGTAACATTCAGTCACAGCTTAAGTAAACTGAGTCGGGTCTATTAAAAGCTGCATAATGTTGGTAGCAGTCTGAGTAATGCATGACTTTCGCATCCAAAGACCCCGGGTGGATATCAGAGTTAAATAATTATCCAATCATTTTTTAAATTACCTTTTTACGCGTAGACTGTATCGCTTCCAGAGCCAATATGGAAATTATATGGCTAAAGGGCATTCGACATCTAATGAAAAAGAGATTCCAGAAGATTGGGGGGAGTGCATTCATCTCAGGAACTGTTCAAGGATTTTTAAATATCACAGCAGATAACTGCAAACACAAAGAATTATAACGTAGAAAAGAACGTCTACAGATGACATTTGATCCATCACTTTTAATTCACATTGGTATTGACTTTAGAGTGTTATGTTTTGGGATTAGACGTGTCGTAATAATCTATTACAATTGAAGAACTAATATTGAACATATCCTATCAATGGCATAAGACATGAGGGTGAATGATAGCGTCACTTTCCTTGGAAGTGGACTTGAAGTTCTCAAGTTCTCTCTGGAAAACGAGAGCAAGTTTACCATTTAATTTCGCTTTAGTTGATTTAGGTGAAGATGACATTTTGATCAAGTGGCGAAATAAATTTCAGATCATTACCTGTATGCAGGGTTAATATTTTCCTGACGTTTATACATCAGTTGCGATGAACATGAAGGCTGACACAGGCTACAGGATACAGGATTCATTGGAGTAAAATGAAAATCTACAACTGTTATGTTATGGTGTCAATTTCACACAATAAATAAAATAAATGGGAGTTAATTTATGTGGAAACGTTGACAAATGCATCTCATCCGCTGAAATGTGGGTACTTAAACCACCTCGTACGTTTTTAATTGAAATCTAAATCACCGATGAATCTAGTTCTATGGGGATTACATTTCGCTCCTTTAATTTGTTTGTCTTTGTCATCTGCACATTACCTTACCTGAAGGGGAGATATTTCTGCGCCAGTAAACATCAATCATCCCCCCCCGCCCCCCGGTCCCTCTCCGGCGTCATTACTATACACCACCCCAACCTTCTCGCGCGCATCTGCGGTACATTAACTAGATGTAGAAGAACGGAACCCCCAGGGTTCGCATGTCCAAATCTCATTTTGGTGCCATTATCTAAGACGTCCACTAGTTTGACAGGCCTGCTGATTGAATTTTATCTCCATTGTCCACTGGCTCTAATCACTCAGAATCGCATATAAGAGAAAAGAGACGTGGTTGCTGCACTCCTGGCTGTATCGCACAACTCATAAAAACATCTTTACAGTAAGCTATCGCAAATGTTATCTATCCTCTATATCCATTGGCCTACTATAAGAGCGTGCTATTCGCGTTTTGAACATACCAAATAGGGCGCAGTAACTCGGAGGTTATTTCATATTACAGCCATGAGTCCTTACCTACCTTTGAGCTTCCAAGCAGAGACGACCAGAGACTGATATAATTTCCTGGTACTTTGTTGAATTAATTTTCCTGTTGATCTTAAATAGTTTGCCTGGACCACTGGCAGCAAAATACCTCCAAAACATCAATGACCCATCGCCATATTTGATAGAAGGTCTGAGGTGCTTCTCCTTGTATGCAATGGTAAATGGTTGGCATTTATATAGCGCCTTTATCCAAAGCGCTGTACAATTGATGCTTCTCATTCACCCATTCATACACACATTCACACACCAACTTCGATTGCCTGCCATGCAAGGCACCGACCAGATTGTCAGGAGCAAAAATGGGGGTTAGGTGTCTTGCTCAGGGACACTTCGACACGGCCCAGGCGGGGGATCGAACCGGCAACCCTCCGACTGCCAGACGACTGCTCTAACTGCCTGAGCCATGTCGCCCCCAGTATGTGTTTCTTTTGCACATGTTGACGGTGTGTATGGCCACAACTTTCCATTTTGGATCTTACTGCCTGAGCCATGGCGTCCCTACATGGCCTACATGTCTGGCGTGCTGGTATGCAGGTGCCAGAAACTGTGATCCATGGGTTCTTCATGGCCTCCTCACCATCTTCCTCATCACCTGTGGGGACAATGTCCTCTTCCTTGAAAGTCTGCAATCATTCCATACGTTTTACATTTTTTTAAATTATTGCCTGTACAATCCTAAGCTGTATATTTAACTGCTTATGCATTGTTGTGTACCCATTGCCAGACTTGTAACAGTCAATTTCCATCCATCTCTTCTCAATTGACCGTTCTCCGGCTATTCCCATGCTTATGAGAGACAAAGGGATTTTGCATGCTTGTTATCTCATTCTTTTACTCTATTGCAACAGGAAGCAATGGAATGACACTATATAGTTCCTTTAGACAGAGACGTAAAAATGTATTGACAATTTCACCTTGATTTTATTTACAATAATTGTTAGGGTTACCAATAATTTTGACACCTACGGTTTTCAGAAAAAATTAGATTACTTAATTAAATTAAATAAAAACAGTGAAACATGTAAATAAAAGTATTTCGTTTTCCCATATGTTTTAACGGAACATATAGATTATTATCTGTGTTGTTTATTATACGCAATCTTTTTCTTCGTCTTTATGTGGCCTGAGGGTCTCAATAAGCCTGGAGCACACTACATAGTGCGTATGACACAATGGTTGTATTGAACATGGCTATCATAAAAAATGGCCACAAGTTGAAGAGACTCCATTGTTTGTCGCCTGTGTTACAGTAACAAGCCCCCAACTCACACTGCAGTGGCCATAAAGGCCCATTTGTTCTGGTTTACCTCCCCCATGGCCCTGACAATGCTAACCATAAATCACCAAGACCACAACCTCAAATACAGTAACAACCTTGGATTGTGCTGTTGTCATCTAGTGTGTGTGATTAAAATATAAACTGGATGTCTGGACTCTGGACTGTCTATTCTTACCGATACCCCGCTGTGTCAACAAAAGATCTTGAACCACCTGCATGTTAATAACAAGTAGACCCACTGCCTTTTACACCTACATTAATTTGTGAGTCATAAGACATCCTTTAAGATGTTAATATTATGCTATGTATATTAAAGGCAAGCCGACAAATAACCATAATTCATAGCCCAATGAAATGCACGTGCTTGCAAGTCACAACTGGTATTAAATATTGGTCAGCCGTCGCATGTGCAACACTTGAAAGGCATCATGGCGCAACTGTGACATTTTGGAAAGCACAATAAGTGCGCTCCCTCGAGGCGTACAGGGTCCTCGCAGACTCCCACCGCTGGCGCCGCGCTCGTCAGGCATCTCTCGAAGTCCGCTAGCTGCAACACTACAGGAGTAATTCTTCTGCTCACAGCACCAGTCGGGCAAGACGCAGTTGTTGTTGTCCATCATTCGACTCATTTGAGTATGAAACTAAATGGTGTTACGGTTATCCAGAATTGATTGACCTGTTGTTTGTGATTTCGTTGCATCACAGTTCTCATACATCTAGATGCTATATTACTACGGATCATACGAATTCACTGTGCGTTATCGCTATAGGTGGATATTAATGCGCGGCGTGGATAATGCGTTCTCAGTATGAAGCAAGTTTTTCAGGAGGGAATCTCTTGCGAATGGGTTGTATTTGAACCACAGGGGACTCCAGAGACGATAAGAGCGCAGGAGAAAATCGCGATGCTCAACGTGGATATATCCTCGCAGGGAAACAGCGGACACTTCGCAGGTGTCACTCATTTTGGATGGCATACTAACTCAATGCAATGACGAGTAAATGGCACCAGGTTTAACCTGTATTTAAGGGATAACGTTTGAACTCGTTTAATCATGAAATCCCTCTTTTATAGTCACTTCTTCATTCTTCTCCCTTGGATTTTGATCGTTATCATCATGATCGACATTGACACCAAGAGGACAGTCCGGCGCACCACCAATTTCTACCTCTCCCACTTCAGTAAGCCGCAGCGCACAGTTCTCCCGACGATTTACGCGATCACACCCACGTACAGGAGAGCTGTCCAAAAAGCGGAGCTGACGCGCTTGTCAAACACGTTCCGGCTGGTTCCCCATTTCCACTGGGTTGTGGTGGAGGATTCCAACGCACGCACGGAGCTGGTGTCGCGCTTTCTTGCGCGCTCGGGACTGCAGCACACTCACCTGCACGTCCCCACGCCTCGCAGGTATAAACGGCCAGGGATGCCCCGGGCAACCGAGCAAAGAAATGCGGCTTTGGGCTGGCTGCGGACGCATCGCTCGTCCAAGGACTCCGGAGTCGTGTTCTTTGCGGACGACGACAACACATATAGTGTGGAACTGTTCGACGAGGTACACAATATTCTTTTCAAAATAAAACAGCAGCAGGATATTATGTGATCGATTAGCTTCCATGGTAGTTTAGGCTCTACTGTTTTCAGTGCCGTGAACTTCTACGCAGTGTTTTATTTACACTCAAACTTTAAATCCAAGCGATTGGGCAAATATGAACAATTATTCAACCTTATGTTTTGTTTTGTGCTTCACCGTCGATACACCGTCCACGAGTACTTAAGAAATGTAAATGTAAATGAATGTCTTCATTGTTTGATTTTATTTAACCGCTAATGATTCGTTATTATTTGACACACTGCAAGGGCACAATAGCACGACTCCGTGAAATACGAGAGACAGTGTGGTTTAGAGTGACCAGTTACATCCTCACAGCTCTCCCACGGTGTCATGGGTGTTTAGACCTTATGTTGTGTACATTTTGACCCAGGCAATAATCGTAGCATCTAGGCAAAAATATAATGAATGAATGAATAAATAAATAAATAAATAAATAAATAAATAAATAAATAAATAAATAAATAAATTCTAGTTATCCTAACGGTAACGGGTTAACATAGCAGCATAATCAATGTGATTTTAGTAAATATATCTTTAAAACACTAAAAGTTACTGAACCGTCATGCAGGATCATAAACAACCAGTGCAGCCTAATGCCTTTTACATTGTTTTTGTAGCATACACTTCAGCCAGTCAGGAGCATATTTACACAATGCTAACGAATTTCTGTTTATAAAAGAGCCAGCATTTATAACGGTTCAATGAACACAGCATATCTATCGGCCAATTCAGCACTCACCCTGGGAGATGGAACTCAGCCGAATAGAACAGACAAGTGACCCACATTACAATTAACCGTAGCTCTATGTAAATATTGACTAAATGCAAAGGGCTTTACATTTGTTCAATTAATAATCTTCTACGTATCTTGGTCGGAGATTGACGAGGAAGTCCAAACATTAATATGGATCTGAATACTCCAAATAACAAATGAGCAAACTCGTATAAAAGTCACAAACAGTTCTCATCCATAGATTGTACCTGCTCTCTACATAAGCAGAACTATAGCTCCTAAAATTATGAATTCAAAACAAACACTCATATACTGAAAACGACTTTACAGTGTCAGTTTTCCCGATATGAATAAAAGCCTACATTTTCAATACGTTTATCCATTTGCAATGAAATAAACATGACTTTGATAATGCGAAGCATAATACAACCGAATGTCACCGAATGCACCGTGAATGTCATTGCTAACAAGATTGCACATTTTCATATCAGTGCTTCTAACATTTTTTCTTTTTTTGCCAAAGCATAGATGACACAATACATACATTTACATATATACTGTACACACGCTGGGAAAATGCATACAACTACAGCTTGGCATTCATCCACACCTACAGTACATTGGACATTAGAGCGGTTTTCACACAGAGAAACAGTAAAAACGATAACGAAGCTCGTGGCATGTGTCCGGTGTGGGGGGTATCAGCGACTGAAGCGGTGAATGATTTAATAAGATGCCGTCTCTGTGTGTTTCATTGTAAGATCATGTTTTGCTCGGGGCCACAGTGGTATGGGTAGGCTACGCAAGTAGCATTTGGCCTCTGTTTTTCTTTGCTGCAGGGCCGAGCTCACACTGCGCCGGGCAGGCTGTTATTCTACCTCTCCAACGTCGCCCTGCTCGCAGCCAGATATGGAGTCGCCTTGGCACAAAGCTCCGCGTCGCCCGAAGACTCCCGTTAAATCAAGCCCATTACGGCTCTGCAGCAATGAAAGGCTCGGTTTTATCCCCCTCTTCGGTCTCTCAGCTTCTGCTCCGGTGGCCCAGCCGGGCTTATTACACGGCAGCGCGGAAGGCGCGGATTAGGACGACATTACAAAACCTCGAATAACAAGCGGGCGTTTTCAATACGAACGTTGATGGAGATTTTTCTGCGCAGCGGAAATCGAGTTTATTATATGTAATTGAGGATTAGGCGGAATCCATTTAGCCCGCGCTCTCCAGATAAGAGCGGAACTAATGTAGTTTTAAACCGCTGACATAGAGCGATGCGTGTACAGTTCTATACAGGGCTCCAACAGCCAATCTTTGAATCATTTCCCCACGCAAAAAATAAATACATTTAAAGTTGGATTAGCATGACGATTTATTTTCTGAACAGCTGTTTCTCTATGACATCCAATTTGAATTCTATTTTTTTCTCACAGTTGGAACCAGGGTCTAAAGGTTGGATTAATATGACTTGAGACAGAGGGTTTGGAGCACTGCACAATGCACAGACAGTGGGTACATCTCCCATCATCAGCTGACCTTGAGCTCAGTATACCAAGCCTTAAGAGCCATTCAGTGAATGCAAAAGGACAGAAGATCAGGGGTGACTAACCCTGGACCTGGGGATTGTCAAGTTCCTCTGCCTTTCATTGTTATGCAGCACATGACTGATTGATTGATCTTACATCAGCCTCGCCAAACTTCTTTGGTCCAAATTCGGCTGCTGATTTTAGGGTGAAAAAACCCTGGATCATGTCCGAATCAGCGCACTTGCCTAATGTTGAACATTGGCAGGCTGTATACTCAACAGTAGGCAGAAAAGTGTGTTGATTCAGACACGGGCCTGGTTTCTCCGGGACCAGGTTTGGACACCCCTTGCATAGATCTCGTAGACCCAAACTGGTCGCCCGTCCTTCTGCATTCCCCCTGACCCGTTCCCCCTGACCCGTTCCCCGCTCCCCTGTCCACAGATGCGGCGGACCCAGCGGGTGTCCGTGTGGCCCGTGGGGCTGGTGGGAGGGAGACGCTACGAGCGCCCCCTGGTGGACAAGGGGAGAGTGGTGGGCTGGTACACCGGCTGGAAGGCCAACCGGCCGTTCCCCATCGATATGGCAGGTAGGGTTCTGTAGGGTTCTGTAGGGTTCTGTGGAGGCCAGGCTGAGGGAAGGAACAGTGGTGAAGCAAAGCTGAAACCACACAGCAGGGCACAGTGTGATATGTGCACAGCCCAGTGTAGCACAACACAGCCCAGTGTAGCACAACACCACACAGTATAGCAGTTGTGCTGTACTGTGTGTTGTGCTATATTATGTTGTGTTGTGCACAACACAGCACAGAGTAGCACAAGACACCACCTTGGGTTCCCATGACTGAAATGGAAAAGCAGCTTGTTTCAAATGAATCCCACAACTCAACACCAACACAACACCAGCACAACTCAACACCAACACCGTCTGACTCTGAGCCCCGGTGCTCAGGAGAGCCTTTGCGTTAGGCGAGGTACAGGATCCTGTAAATGACGGCGTGGTGTTTTCACGACCGCAGCAGCCTCTGACAGCTCCACAAAGCAGCCTCGCGCGCTGAAAAGGGCTTCTGTTCTTTACAATCCCGCGAAGCCCCTCCAGCTGCATTATGCGGCGGAGGCCTTTGAAAGGGGCTGTTACACAGCCAGGGAGAGCCGGCCGTACAGGACCTAAGACAGCCTTCGGAAGAAAGTCAGAGAGAAGAAAAAAAGAAAAAAAACCGCCGGGGCCGAGAGCTGAAAGGAGATGTCAAGGCGAAAGAAAGAGCGTCGAAGAAAGAGGATGGAAACAAAGGCTGTTGTCACACCTGCGTGGCTGCAGTCCTGCCACCCCGGTGATGTTGATGTTGCCCCAACGCTCTTCCCAGCTCCATACCTGGGTGTTCTGCCACAGGGAGGTACAGGGGGATGTGTGCTCAGCGGTGCCAAAGGTTGTTGAGGCCATTATGAGGTTTAATGCTATGTGTTACGGCATTCTACACTGGACAGCAGGGGAGCTTTTTGACAGTTGGTAGAGTAATCAGTCAGGAAATTGAAGAAAGAAAGTACTGCTGTCTTTTGGACACGTCTCGTCATTGAATAACCTGTCTGAACACGACACGTCAGGGTGTAATTAAAGTCCCCAAACTGTAGAAAACTCTACCCCGTTCTTTCACCGCTTTTATTTCTCAAAATGAAAACAGGCTGCAAGTGGGTGGCAGAGACACGGCGGCAATTTTTCCAGAGTAAATATTCATCAGCGCTCGTGAACGTGGGCTTGCGTGTGTGACGCACTCAGAAGTTGACGAGGGAACCGAACGAAGTCCCAAAAGACAGAAGTGACATTACAAATCAATTTCACATTACTGATGGAAATAAAAAATCACAAACGAAAGCGATTCTAGCTTCGCGGCCGAGTTCAGTTCTGACATGGAAGACTACACACGCCCGCTCGATTGCCTTCTGAAAGAAGAGGTAATTGTTTACCTGTGGGAAATCCTGGCGCCTTCGCTCAAACTGCTGGCTCTGAAGATAGAATATCTGTGGACAGCGAAGAACAGCCTACGCGTTGTAGAGATGGGTGTCTCAGCGTTACAATGGGATTGATCTCCAGTCGTTTTCACTCCGACATCAAGGTTTACTAAATGCGAGAATAAGTATGTCAACCTCAGAAATGTTTCATAACAGACATCACACACATCTACCAAGAATCTGGCAAGAAGAACATCAGACTCCTCCACACACATGAAGTTCAACAGTAAAAGGTGTAACAGTGAGTCTCGAGGGAAAACTCACTTCACACAGTAGCAACCAAAGACAACACATTTTCATGAAGGCACTATGAACAGCAGCTGTCAAATGAAATGAGCCAGGATAGCAGCACACATAGCCTGCTTCTGTAGGCTACAGGAGCCGGGTGGGTGGTTTCCGTGTAGGCACGGCGAGCACTTCTCACCTTGACGAGAATCGCCCACCGGCATGAAGTGCTCTGCGGGCGGAACACAACATACGCGCCACTTTTTGTTCTGAAGCTCTCGGAAATTCGAGTAGTAAGACTTCCTCGTCGAGTCGACGATGATTCTTAAACTTTTTAATATCAGGACCCACATTAGACGTTCAGCACCTTTCAGGGACCCATCAAATACACAGCACAGGCTTGCGGACGACAGACTCATTTCAGGACGCACCGCACACTCCCATGACCCATTTTAGGTGTTGAACGACAGCGCAGGAACTTTATTTAAGCTGTAAATGTGGATAAGGTAAGCTGCTGCCTACAGGACTGCCTACAGGACTGCCAACAGCAGGTCGGCCAGTGGGGTCAGCTCAGCCAATCACACACGATGTGTACACACTTCTTCACAGGCAGTTTTCCTTGAATGTATTTTTTTTTCAAATCGATCAGTAGCTGCGTTCCTGACCTAGTTAGTTTGCTAATCTGCCGCTATTAGTTTTCTAGTTCCGAAAGTCACTGAGGGAAAGTACCTTGGGCGATACAGGATTTGCTGAATCTACGCTTGACCCAGGATGTGCTGAATCAAGGCTGACCCAGCATGTGCTGAATCGAGATCAACCCAGGATGTGCCGAATCTACGCTTGACCCAGGATGTGTTCGATGAAGGCCTGAAAACAGGGCCCGCAGCTGCAGGCTCCCCCCAGGAAGAGAATTAGACACTACATCGTCATTAAGAGCTCCTACCAGTCAGCACTACCCAGCAAACATTACAGCACATCTGCAGGGAAAGAGCGAAACGGCCCCTTTCACTAATCTGAGACGCTGAAAAGCGAGGGGGAAAGGGGCGGGGGGGGGTGTTGTGAGTGACAGCACGCTTGCTCACTCAGCGCTCCACACCGTTCTCCCCGGCTCCGCTAGATTTCGCCGGGCAGCGACGCACGAGACAACGCTGTCATTATCCCTCAGTTCTCAGAGCCTCTCGGTGGGGGGAACTGTACCGAGTGCACAATGAGACATTCACAACGCCCCCCCCCCGCTCACTGCCGCCATGCTCCCCGCCCCACACCCAAACCCGCCCGCGCTGCCAAACAGCCTTTGTCTTCTCACAGTGCTGGAACAAAAATGCGGTGGAGACAGCCAGGCAGACAGACAGACAGACACAGAGCTTTTGCAGCGTTCCCTCGTGTAAAGCCATCCATCTATGACCTGCTTCAAAATGCCAGCTACCAGCGGTCTCAAAGAACAGCTTGAGCCGGTCAAACCATGTCGAGTACGGAGCCGGTCTGAGCTGGCCAACCGGCTCCCAGCTGTTCCAAAACCTAGCTTTAGCCGTCCATCCGTCGGCCTTCGACAGGCACCGTGGCAGCTAAAACCCCCCCCTCCGCCCCTCTCCAGCACAAGGGGTCTGCATTACACTTCACTGCACTCCCCATCGCACCCAAACCCCATCACACCAGCAGCACCGAACGATCACAGTAATGACCACTTACAGCCAGCGGAAAGGGAAGAAGAGGAAAAAAAAAAACCCGCAGAAATAAATATATATGTTTTATATCTCAGTATGCGCTTGTGAAATCACTGAGCTGTGAAACAATCAGGGCGAGATCAGCGACGGCGATTGAACCGATCCTCTGGGGGGAGTTTCCTCACGGAGGAGAGATCGGATCAGACCTTCACTCCGGAGAGAACACGGAGACGGTAAACGCCGGGCCCTTATAGATTTCTCACCGTATGAGCAGCAGCAGCAGCTGGGCTCACCCTGGATCAGGAAGGACCTACACGAGCACACCACACACACCGGCTGAAATAAACGCATCAGCTTTTATTCACGGCGTTCATCGATATCCCCGAGTCCATTTCGTAGTCTAATAACAGTCATTTTATAACATCCTAGCTGTATCCAACCATGTTCCTAGAGATCTACCACCCTGTATGTTTTCATATAAACCATAATTTGCTTTGCTAGGGATGGATTGAAAACCTACAGGACAGTAGATCTCCAGGAACAGGGTTGGGTACCTCTGTTTTAGAAGAAAGGGGACACCACCAGAGAATAAAGTGTGATTATACTCCTGATTATCCCAGAATGCACGCTGATTAGCTGTAGTTAAGCCCGGTCAATGAACAGCCAGTTGGCTCCATTGGTGGGTTGTAGTAGCCAGGTTTGGTCCATTGGCTAGGCCCTGGACTGCTGGCTCAGATGGGAATGAAAGGGAGAAGTTGGTCACGGTCACTGTGTCTTTTCCTCCAGGTTTCGCCGTCAACCTCCAGGTGGTGCTGTCCAACCCCAGGGCCCTGTTCAAGCGTCTGGGGTCCAAGCCCGGCATGCAGGAGTCTGACTTCCTCAAACAGATCACCAGAGTGGAGGACCTGGAGCCCAAGGCTGCCAATTGCACCAGGGTCAGTGTCAAATAATACAATAACGTATTATTTAGCTGACACTTTTATCCAGTGACTTACAGTTGATTAGACAACAAGGGCCAACTGCTGTGCAGATCTTATCATGGCTACACTGGTGCTTAAACCATCAACCTTCCGGGTCCTGGTCATGTACTTAAATGTTTGCGGCACCTTGCTGTTGCTGCGTCTCTTACAGTCCATGACCTTTGAAGGCTCTGAGGAAGTGGGTGGAAAGTAGCAAATACAGGGCACTCATTCAAACTATCCTGAATGGCAAATGCAGTATTTTAAAGTTAAACTCTCTTAAACCCTATTAATGATTAAATAATCTTTGAATACAGATTTGATTACATAACTGGTGCACCTAAAGATTTTACCTTGTACAGCATTTTTCCTGTTTACAACCTGCCATTTAGCATTTAGTGTGTACGTTTATGGATACAGGTATGTGTGTGTGTGTGTGTGTGTGTGTGTGTGTGTGTACATGAGCGAGTTACAGGTGACAGTGACAGATTCTCCCTGGCATTATGAGGTCACTATATCCCAGCATGCCATGCTGTGGCTGGGTGAACCGCAGTCATTAGGCTCATCAGTGCTAGCAGACGTCAGGGAGGCAGAGCAGAGATCAGCAGCAGTAGTCGTAAAATAGTAGTAGTAGTAGCAGGAGCAGTAGTAGCAATAGCAGCAGCAAAAGCAGCAGTAGCATCAGCAGCAACAACAGCACAAGCAATAGCAGCATTAACACAAGCAGCAGCAGTAGCAGCAGTAGCAGTAGTAGTAGCAGCAGTAGTAGGAGTAGTAGCAGTAACAGCAGCAGCAGCAGCAGTAGTAGTAGCAGCAGTAGTAGTAGTAGCAGCAGTAGCAGCAGTAGTAGCAGTAGTAGCAGTAGTAGTAGCAGCAGCAGCAGTAGTAGTAGCAGTAGCAGCAGCAGTAGTAGCAGTAGTAGCAGCAGCAGCAGTAGTAGTAGCAGTAGCAGCAGCAGTAGTAGCAGCAGCAGTAGTAGTAGCAGTAGTAATAGCAGCAGCAGCATTAGCAGCAGTAGCAGCATAAGCAGACGCAGCAGCATTAGCAGCAGCAGTAGTAGTAGTAGTAGTAGCAGTAGTAATAGCAGCAGCAGCATTAGCAGCAGTAGCAGCATAAGCAGACGCAGCAGCATTAGCAGCAGCTGGCCCAGGCTATCCCTCCAGGACCAGAGCCCGGGAGCTGGGGCTTATTAACGTCAATCTGCCACGCCGCTCCCCTCAGCCTGTCGCCTGCCGCTCCGCGTTCCCGTCTGTGAGGAGGGAGCTGTCTGAACGCATTCACCTCACGCCCCAAATCCTCCGCACCGTGCTCCTGCGCTCAGTCCTTTCTGGAAGCTTCCCTCCCCCATCCCTCCACCTGTCCACTTCTGAGAGATCACGAGGCGCGCTGTCCGGGGGAGCGCAGAGCGGCACCTCCTCGTTGGTCTCGGGCACGGTGGGCGGGGGGCGTCCGTCACACAGGACAGGTTGGCGGGGTGAAAACGGAAAGCCCCCGGTCTCTATCAGCGCAGACCGACAGGTGTAGCCGGGTGTAAGAATGGGACAGGATGGAGGCTTGCGTTGGGCACTTGAGCGTGGCATAGCGTCCACACGTGTGGGTTCAGTCCCCTTTCTCTCCAGATCCTAAGAGAGGCTGCATAATGTTACATGAAGAGAATTTATCAGAAAGTCTCGGGACTGAACATGCTCTTAACCCTTTAATGTGTGAGGTCACAAATGTGCGACTAGAATGTCCATCTTTAAACACTCTAATGCTGATGAAACTACTGGCAGTTGAAAGCCATGGAGTTCTAGAACACTTAGAATTTAAGATTTTCCCCTCCAAAAAAACCCCCTACCCTTCAAAGGGTTAAAAGGGAATAAAGTTAGTTATTCTGCAGTCTCTTTCGCTTTCTTCTGATGTGTATATTTCTGAAGTCTACTACAAGCAGGAAATGTCAGCGGCACCAGCAATTATAACACTGTGGGAAATGTCAAAAACCAGCCATTTCTTTCCACATTCTCGGAAACGGGAGTGCTATATGAGGGTCTGGGTATCCCTGCGGTCTTGTGTCCTGGCCGTTACGGAGTCACGGGGTCTGTGGGAAGCTTCCAGATTGTGTTTTCTGAGCGCTCTCTCTGTGTTCCTCAGGTCCTGGTGTGGCACACTCGCACCGAGAAGGTGAACCTGGGAAACGAACGCTGGAAGGACTCGGTTCAGATCGAGGTGTGATGGGGTCCAGGCTCGGATGGGATGGGGTCCAGGCCCGGGCGTCCCGTGCTGACCCCCCCCTTCCCAAAACACGACTACCATCTCCGCTTCGATGGACACGATGGACAGATCTCACATTCATACACAATGGATTAACAGAACCGTCCGTAGGGTTGTCCCTGAGACATTTGGACTGGGAGGGGAAGAGGATTTCAGGAACCCTGGCAGATCCTGTGCAGTGCAGCCAGACAGACTTGCAGCACAGCCCAATGGATTACAGCAGATTTTGCTGTACCGTTTGGACCACAACATAGGGCTGTAATACAGCGAACCTGAGTTCAGCACCACCGCCTCCACTCCAAACGGCTGTCTTTTAAACGAATCGAGTCAGAAAGAAACACGAAACCAAAGGCACTTCCTGAGACAAAAGGATCACAAGGATTTTTCATGGCTATTCACTGTTTAATGCACAGAAATGACATTTTTTTTCATCTGTACTAGGCACCAGAAAATGTAAACACATTACAGAAATGAACCTGGAAGATGAGGTTTGGGTCCCGTTCTTTAATGGTGGGCGGAAAGACCCCGTCTGCTGATGGGATCTGCACCGTGGCTCCAGAAACGTTTACTCGACGCCCGTCCTCCCAGACTTCCTGCTCCCCCCCCGCCCCCCCCCCCCGCCGGAGAAGCCGTGCTTCTCTGGAACGCGTACAATCAACAAACGGCCTGAACTGAGGAGGGTGTTCGACAGGGACAAAGCCAGGGGGGGACGGGGTCTTTTTGGATATCTCTACCGAGGGAAAAACATTCAGTACACTTTCTCACCCCATACTGCCCGGGTCTGGGAGGGATACACACACAAGTGGAAAATCATGGACATGATCGCCATAGCTCACCCATTTAAATACTATTATTCACTATGGATTTGGTGATGATATATTAGACGCTTTTATAATTGGTCCAGCAGCATCGTTGCTGATATGCTTTAAAAAAAAAAAAAAAAAAAAAAAACAAACGAAAGAAAAGAAAAAAGGAAAAAAGAAAAAAAAAAGTATTGTTTGCCGTTGTCGTTTTTTTTTTTGTCGTTGTTTAAAATAAGATGGACGACACTGCCAGTCAGTTTAGCCTCGCACTCCGGCCACTCAATCAATACACACCGGCCGGGGCTGCAGCTCAGACTCTGTGGAGTAATAATGTTGGGAAAGGAGAAGTCAGTTGGGTAAAATTTGGGCCGGTGTGTGTGGAGGGGGGAGGTAAGGTGTAGGGGGAGGGGCTGGGGATCCCGGCAGGCCCCTCCCGCTGCTCGTGGCCCCTCCCCCGCCCCTCCGGAGCTCACTTCCACAGCTGCGTGCTGAGGGTCTGTCCTGACGGGGGCGCCGCCCACCCCCCCACGGCGGTCCCCGGTTGGCCGAAACCCACGGCCCCGCCCGCTCCATTCAGGCCCATCCCGGACATCTGCTGGTTCATCTGCGAGGAGAACAGACCGGCCTCAGAACTGCAGTGGCGCCCACACACCGGACAACACTCTCCCTTTTCAGCCATTACATTAAAGTCATTCAGCTGATGAAGCTACTTGCAGTTGATTTGACTACACAGGGGCCAATCCCCTCTGGAGCAATGTGGGGTTAATGGCCTTGCTCA
>NC_083761.1:9270262-9365262 GCF_963514075.1 Conger conger
AGTAGGTTGTTCCAATAGCAGTTCTTCTGCAGACCTTGGCGGTCTTACGTGCTTCTGGCTCTCAAGGTAAGCCCAGACAGCATTGAACAAGTTTGCAAAATGTTTGAAAAGTGGTCTATCACTTAGAAAACTTTTGTTAAATAAGGTAATGTACTAACATCTTTTGGGAAAAACATTTTTCCACTACTTTTTCCATTTACTCTATTCCACTAATCTAGAGAACAAAAAAAAAAGAAAAGAAAAAAAAAAACCCATCTCAGACCAAATTCATAAAAACATCTTGGTGCCGAACACTTACACAGTACGGTCTGAACACTGAAGTTGATCACCAGCAGGAGTAGCCTCATTAGTCTATTCATATTTGCTTGATCCCCAAGGGGGAAATTCACTTTGTGAATTGCAGTAGAATGGACACAGCTACATGCAGAAGTATTCGGACATGACACAATCCGTCGTTTCCGGGCTTCAATTCCCCACACTGATCACCCAATATGGTTGTCAATACCCTCAAATTAAAGCTGACAGTCGGCAGTTTAATCGTGTTCACTGTTTCATTTTGAATCCATGTGAAAAAATGGACACACACACACACAGAGCCTCAGGGCCAAACATCCACACCGTATGACATACATACCGTATGACATACACACCGCATGACATGCACTCCGTATGACATGCACAGCGTTTGGCATACACACGGTATGACATGCGCTCCGTATGACATGCACACTGTATGACATGCACTCCGTATGACATGCGCTCCTATGACATGCACACTGTATGACATGCGCTCCGTATGACATGCACTCCGTATGACATGCGCTCCTATGACATGCACACTGTATGACATGCACACTGTATGACATGCGCTCCGTATGACATGCGCTCCGTATGACATGCGCTCCGTATGACATGCGCTCCGTATGACATGCACACTGTATGACATGCGCTCCGTATGACATGCACACTGTATGACATGCACACTGTATGACATGCACTCCGTATGACATGCGCTCCGTATGACATGCACACTGTATGACATGCGCTCCGTATGACATGCACACTGTATGACATGCGCTCCGTATGACATGCGCTCCGTATGACATGTGCTCCGTATGACATGCGCTCCGTATGACATGCACACTGTATGACATGCACTCCGTATGACATGCACAGCGTTTGGCATACACACTGTATGATATGCACTCCGTATGGCAGGCACCGTTTCCTAAATGCATAAACGCACACACTTCTGCATAAGTTGATAGACTATCTCTCGTATACTGACACTATAAAACGAACTGAAGCTTGGGGCCTGGTGAATTATTCTGGCAGCAGTGAACAGCTCAGAGGCCTGCTGACAAAATGATTTTGCGGAACGACACAAGCACATCTCTCTCCGCTCGGTCTAATAGGATCTGATCCTTATGGGCCTCGGTGGGAGGAGGGAGAGCCGGGCATGAATAATGTATGGAGGAGGAGAGGGAGAGGCACTGTACGAAACTCAGATTCACAGTCTCTGAGCAGAGACCATCCCAGCTGGAGAAAGAGGGGTGGCAGAGTCACTACACCCCACACCCAGCCCTGCATTTGTCTACATCTATCCCATAATGCACCCAGGCCACACGATGGATTAGCTGGGCACCCTTGTCCTACACACTCGGTGACGGTATTCCTCGACCTCATCATGCACAGTTGCACGAGCCACGGTCCTTTTCCTCGTCATAGACGGGCAGACCGAACGTGACCCTCCACCTCACAAACTGCCAACAGACCGCGCTCCTCTGTCAGAGAACCACAGGAGAAACTCTGGAAAAGGAGGAGCAACACACTCCAGCACAGTTAGGCACAGGGGACAGGCAGGGGAAAAGACAAGGGGCCAAGGGCCTCCATAAGACCTGCTGGTATGTTTGGGCTCTCCCAAAACAGGACAAAGCACCATGAAGTCCTGGTTCCCCATGTTTCTGGAGGCTTAAATTTCCACCAGATACTCTAGCCAACAAGACCTTCACAGCTCAACCTGTCATCCATATTGCATTTGAGTACCAGGAATCAGCGATTCAACCAAACTTTTGACCAAGAGCGAGCTTTTTCTGCCTTCTTCTAGTTCTGGAACTTTCAGTATGTTTTTGAGTGCTGAGCACATTATTCTGCTCAAGGAGACTTGATTTTTCAGAATTTCTTTTTTCCTGAAAATGAACCAAGAAAGCGGTTCAATACGCAATCAAGTGAAGCTGCAAACCGGCACAATCAATTCCTCGCACAGAGACCCTCCTGTTGACTTTCTGGAGATAATGGCTCTTGTAAAGAGGAGAGCCCATTTTAAACAGGAGCAACCACGTAATTGCAAAGAAGCGGCAGTGCGCCGCTTTAGCATGCTAACAGTAGCATCTGCAAGGAACGCGAGAACCTCTGAACTGAAGATCCATGGGTTATAACCAGTACCTCCGAACTCCCCAGGATCCATGGGTTATAACCAGCACCTCTGAACTGAAGATCCAGGGGTCATAATCAGTACCTCTGAGCTGAGGATCCATGGCTTACAATCAGTAAAACAGAGCAGGGCTGGCTGTCCATCGACCTCTGACAGGCAGAAACAGGCAGCCTTCAGCTCAGACATTTCAATAAAACGTTCAGTAACACTGAACAGACGTTTCATTAGCAGTGTTCCCGGTGGAGCTGAGTAGCACTGCGGGTCCCAGTGGTGCAGACGGAGCTTCTAGAGCTGCACTTTCATTGTTCAAAAGACACACGCAGCAGAGCGCAGTACAGCACGCAAACTCCCGTGGAACACATGCACTGCACTTTCATTGTTCAAAAAACACACACAGTACAGCACACACAGACTTCCTGTGGAACACATGCACTGGACTGGGGGGGGGCATTTTATATGGACACAGGGCTCTAGTAAGCTGGGGACACATTTTACAGTCATTTAGTGGATGCTTTTATCCAAAGCCACTTATTGTTGATTGGACTAAGTAGGGGCCAAACCAACTGGAACAATGTGGGGTTAACAGGTCAAGCAGCTGCATACATGTTAATGTGGCTACACTGGGGCTTGAGCCACCAACTTTCAAGCAGCCAAGACTAAAAGCTGCTCCACTTTTATATGGGCACAGGGGTGTAGAATGTTGGGGAGAGAATTGACATGGGCACAGGGGTGTAGGATGCTGGGGACAGATTTGACATGGACACAGGGGTGTAGTATGCTGGGGACAGATTTGACATGGACACAGGGGTGTAGTATGGTGGGGACAGATTTGACATGGACACAGGGGTGTAGTATGGTGGGGACAGATTTGACATGGACACAGGGGTGTAGTATGCTGGGGACAGATTTGACATGGACACAGGGGTGTAGTATGGTGGGGACAGATTTGACATGGACACAGGGGTGTAGTATGGTGGGGACAGATTTGACAGGTGGGACACTTCCTCTGAGGCTCAGGCCACAGAATAAGCAGACAGGCCACAGATAGCTGTAGGGGGGTGTGTGGGGGGGTTGACCATGTGGCCGACTCCAGTACCACACAAGGAGCCGCTGTCCCTGCCTCACAATGCCCGCTTGTGTGGCCCTGCGGGGGAGGGCACCGAGGGGGTCAGGGGGTTCACTACTGAGAGGAAGAGTGAGAATGGTAGAATGGTATCAGACACAGGTGTGTGGAGTGTGGTATGTGTAGTGTTTGGTGGTCACACACAAGTGTATCGATAATGTAACAGTGTGAATAAAGCGCAGTGTGTGTGTGTGTGCGTGTGTGTGTGTGTGCGTGCGTGGTTTACCTGAGAGAATGGCGTGTTGGTTGAGGGCAGGGGGTTGGCCACAGGTATATGTTGGCCACAGGTATGTATAGATGGTGTAATAGTGTGTGTGTGTGTGTGTGTGTGTGTGCGCGTGTGCGCGAACATGCTGGTTTACCTGAGAGAAGGGTGTGTTGGTCGAGGGCAGGGGGTTGGACACAGATGTATAGATGGTGTAATAGTGTGTGTGTGTGTGTGTGTGTGTGTGTGTGAGTGCGCGTGCGTACACACGCTGGTTTACCTGAGAGATGGGTGTGTTGGTCGAGGGCAGGGGGTTGGACACAGATGTATAGATGGTGTAATAGTGTGTGTGTGTGTGCGTGCGTGCGAGCGAGCGCGCACGGACACGCTGGTTTACCTGAGAGAAGGGTGTGTTGGTCGAGGGCAGGGGGTTGGACACCATGGGGCCGAAGATGTCGAGGTCGTCGCTGAGAGGAGCGGTGGAGGCGGAGCCGTTGCCGCCGTTGGAAGCGGTGACTGCAGGGGTGTCTGGGAAGGGAAGGAGGAGCAGGAGGAGGACTGAATTATCTTCAACTTCAACTGCCCCACATCCCCCCAAAAACATACTTTTATCCCCCTTTAAGGAAGGCTCTCCAAGCACCTATTGTTTTACTTGTGTCAGGTGAGCAAATTATCTTTCTTAAAGAAATGACCCAAAGTTAGATCAACACTAAACGGCATGTAATCATCACTGTAATATACATATACGAACTGAAATGAGAACACTAAAGAACCTCACTGAAATGAGAACACAAAAAGAACCTGACTGAAATGAGAACACAAAAAGAACCTCACTGAAATGAGAACACTAAAGAACCTCACTGAAATGAGAACACTAAAGAACCTGACTGAAATGAGAACACTAAAGAACCTGACTGAAATGAGAACACTAAAGAACCTGACTGAAATGAGAACACTAAAGAACCTGACTGAAATGAGAACACTAAAGAACCTGACTGAAATGAGAACACTACAGAACCTGACTGAAATGAGAACACTAAAGAACCTGACTGAAATGAGAACACTAAAGAATCACAGTGAAATGGGAACACTAAAGAACCTGACTGAAATGAGAACACTAAAGAACCTCACTGAAATGAGAACACTAAAGAACCTGACTGAAATGAGAACACTAAAGAACCTCACTGAAATGAGAACACTAAAGAACCTGACTGAAATGAGAACACTAAAGAACCTCACTGAAATGAGAACACTAAAGAACCTGACTGAAATGAGAACACTAAAGAACCTCACTGAAATGAGAACACTAAAGAACCTCACTGAAATGAGAACACAAAGAACCTCACTGAAATGAGAACACTACAGGCAGAAAAAGCCTCTGAAACTGGTGCCGGCTCGTAGCGAGTGGTTGGATGGCGAGGTGAATCCGTCTGAAAGGTCGGCGGGAACCGTTGTGTGGGCTGCAGCCCCTGGGGACTCAATCAGTGTGGCACGACCACTTATCCCAGAGCGAGGAGCTCAGCGACTCGGCGGCTGAGAATGCCACAGCGACAGGTCAGTTCCCCCGGCGGGGGGCAAAAGGGCGCGGAGCGAGAGCACTGCTGGGAACTCCTGCAGGAAGCGCGTGATTCCCGCCCGGCTCGAAGGTGACCGGAGCTTTTTAGAGAAGCACAGCGCGCCCCCGTGCGTGCGGTCTGCCCCGACCGCACCCAGAGGCAACACGGGCCCTGACCGCAGGGGTTTATGGGCAGTGCTAAACGCACGGAGGAAAAAATCACCTACTTCAGAGTCTACTCACACACTTCTGACAAAAAAATGTTCTATATTTCGAGAAGGCAAGCAAGAGCAGGAGAAGCTCCACTGAACCAGGGAGGGAGGGAGAGAGGGAAGGAGGGAGGGAGGGAGGGAGGGAGAGAGGTACACAGAGAACAGAAAACCTGACAGAAGGCTCCAGACAAATATAAAGAGGCTGTGACAGGGTAAAGATGAAAAAGAAAATAGAAGAGAGAAGAGGAAGAAAAAGCGAGAACAGAATCAGGAGAGGTGGAAAAGCAAGAGAAAGGCAAAGAAAGCAAGAACGGGCAAGTGAAAGGAGAGAAACAGAGTGAGTGAGAGAAACAGGGGAGGGGGGAGAGAGAGACAGACAGAGAGGCAGATAGAAATAGAAAGTGAGAAAGAGAGAAACAGAGGCACAGAGGGAGAGAGACAGAGGGAGAAAGAGGGAGGCAGAAAGAGAGGGGAGAAAGCAAGAGAAACAGAAAAAAAGGGAGGGAGAGAGGGGAAAAAGGGAGGGAGGCACAGAGAGAGGGGGAGTGAGAGAAAAGGAGAGAGAGAGCTGCCCCATTAGCAGCCCGCCCGTGCTCCTGCCCGCTCTGAGAACGGCCCTGTTGCTATGGCAGTGACGAGGGAAAAAAAGGTCATCTCCCCGCCTGCTACATCTGTGGCCATTACGAGGCCGCCTCAGCCCAGACTGGGAGACACGTCCCCCGGACACAATCCGGGGCCCGTGACAACCTCCCGGGCCCCGCGGTCAGGGGGAGAGACAGAGAGAGAGAGAGAATGAAGAGATAAACCTCCCTCCCTCCCTCCATCACTCTCTCCCCAGCCTTGCAGGGTCGCGCTGCGTCTAATCAATCCGTCAGCTCCCTTCAGTCCCCGAAGCTCCATCCCCCCCGTGTCATCTCCCCCTAAATGTCACCATAAATTAGTCTCACACACACACACACAGACACAGACACACACACACGGGCGGAAAAATAAATAAATATATCAAGCAGAATCTCGGCGGGCGAAAATCGCAGCAGCTCGCCCTAATTTCAGGCTCCCGCTAACCCGCCGTCCGGAGGGGCGCGGATCGATGCGCTAACTCGCGGGGCGAGAGCCGGCCTCCCCGGGGGAGTCCGAAACGGCCGCCGATTACAGGGCTGGAGAGACGGGCGCGATGCTACCCCTCCTGGAGCGGCTTATTAAAGCGGCCGGTCACCCCCGGCCCGGCTCCTCGCGTGAAACCAGCCGCGCCTCCGATCGATGCCATCTGAGCTCAGCGGGGTGCCCTGGAGCCCCAGGCTGGGTTCCGCCGCCCCCGCGGCGCCCGTTCTGCCAGCCCGGCGCGGCCATCTGGAGCTGGCAGGGCCTGTCCTCACAGCGCCCGCTGAGTCACAGACCTGGCTCCCGGCACAAAGGCTACACATGCCCGGCAGGCTGGCGGCCGGCTCGGAGCTCCACTGCTCCTGACTTACTCGTCCTGGCTGCGATCGGCTCTGGGTTCGTTTGCTCCTGGCTTGGCAGATCGATGTCCCGGTCTGGGCTTAATCGCGGCTGAATTCCCCGACTCGGAACTCGAAAGCTCCCGACTTACACCAGCCAATCAGGTTCACAGCAGGCTCTGGGTTTGATTGTTCCAGACTTACTTACACAGGCAAAGTAGGTCAATATGTACCTCTGGGCTTGATTACTCCTGACTTGCCATGGCCATGGCCTAACGTGTCAATGAATAGCTCTTGGCTTGACTACTGCAGACTTTCTCAGGCCTAGCAGGTCAATGTGTAGCTCTGGGCTTGATTGTTCCTGACTTACCCAGGCTTAGTATGCATAGACATGCATATTGAACTCGACAGGCAAGCACAGCTTCAGCTCACCTAAGCATCTGAAGCCCTGGAAAAGCCTGTGCTGGGCACGTTAAGAGCAGAACACTGGAGCTCCCGTTAAAACCAATGGGACTTTCAAAGGCAAAATAAAACTTTCCTGATGGTATTTTGAAACTTATTTAACGATCGTTAGGTTTCATTAAATAAAGCATATTGTGAAAACAAGTTATAATGGAATATGTAAATCTGAATAAATATTTTCAAAACATCTGGAAAAAAAACACCCATTGTTTCGCAAACAGCTACACATAATGAAACTAATGATGACAAAAATATTGACTGATGGGGTTCTTTGGTTGAAAAGTCACCTTGGTTTTCTACACTGAATTCAATGGGCAGCACACTCTTTTGCCCTCAACATGCGCAGCGGAGGCTAGCTTCCTGTTACGCCCTCGGCTTCACTGTCTGAGCCCTCCAGCCCTCCCCAGTCCCAGTGTACGCTAGCAGGTAAGGGTGTACCTCTGGGCTCGATAGGTCCTGACATACCCAGACCTAACAGCTGAATGAACATCTCTGGGCTCGATTGCTCCTGACTTACCCAGGCCTAACAGCTGAATGGGCATCTCTGGGCTCGATTGCTCCTGACTTACCCAGGCCTAACAGCTGAATGGGCATCTCTGGGCTCGACTGCTCCTGACTTACCCAGGCCTAACAGCTGAATGGGCATCTCTGGGCTCGATTGCTCCTGACTTACCCAGACCTAACAGCTGAATGAGCACCTTGGGGCTCGACTGCTCCTGACTTACCCAGGCCTAACAGGTCAATGTGTATTTCTGGGCTCAACTGCTCCTGACTTACCCAGACCTAACAGGTCCATGTGTATTTCTGGGTTCAACTGCTCCTGACTTACCCAGACCTAACAGGTCAATGTGTATTTCTGGGCTCAACTGCTCCTGACTTACCCAGACCTAACAGGTCAATGTGCATCTCTGGGCTCAACTGCTCCTGACTTACCCAGGCCTAACAGGTCAATGTGCATCTCTGGGCTCAACTGCTCCTGACTTACCCAGGCCTAACAGGTCAATGTGCATCTCTGGGCTCAACTGCTCCTGACTTACCCAGGCCTAACAGGTCAATGTGCATCTCTGGGCTCAACTGCTCCTGACTTACCCAGGCCTAACAGGTCGATGGCCGGCTCAGAGCTCTTCATGGGGCTGGCTTTGGGTTCTGGCTGGGGCTCCTCTCTCTTCTGAGGCTGGAGGGGAGAGGCAGGAAAGAGGAAAAACACAGAAACGGAGGCTTTAGAGAAGTGCTTGCTGGGTATTTTCGGCGGCGAGGGGGGAAGGAGCTGGGGCTGGCGTTGACAGAATGGTGCTGGGTGCGCGTTTCCCAGAGTGCCTCAGTGCGCGTTTCCCAGCGGCGCGGTGCCGGGAACGAGGGGCGGACGGACCGAGGGGGGCGTGAAGCCGCATAGCGACGGCGCATAGCAACACCGCGCCCCCCCCCTCAGAGACCCGCCTGCCGCAGCTGGGCTTGTTAAAACCGCGCTCCTCTCCCGCACCGTCACCGCCCCCCCACACACCTGTACCCAGCACTGCGCCCCCCCACTCCCTCCCCCCCGTAAACCCCCAGGTCTACAGACTCCCACGTGCCACGCAGCAGGGGACCAATGGCCGAGTTTACTCCACTGCTCACCACAGGTGGGGAACCCAGGCTCAGAAGGTAACAGTCCACCCCACTGTTTTCTTCCAATCTCCTGGATTCGCCAATTAGCACAATATATAAATCCATCCATATAAAATGTAGCTCAAATAAAAAAATATATACAGTCAGCCTAAGTTGAAATAATGCTTCACAAGTGATGTGGAAAGAGAATTTTGGAAACAAAACATTACTTCTTTTTTTCTTTCCCTCAAGAGGTAAGAATTGTGGGTTCAGAAAGTGAAAGCCCTCCCCAGTATTTTGTTCCAATCACCTGGATTTGCTAATTAGCACACTTCCTCACCCAGGAGGTACAGCAGAGGTAATTAGTGAAATCAGCAGGCTCGGTTCATAGGTGGAAGAAACACACGGCAGGACTTCTACTGTCTGACCCCTGCACTTCCCACCTCAGACACTCACAGAACGCCTCAGTCACTCTGCGGTGCGTTGCGATTCCTGATCAGTCATTTGGGCTTTGCAAGCTCCTGTTTTCTCATCCGTGCTGCATGAACGCTGTCATTTTCTTGGCATTGAAATAAAAGAGAAAGAGTGAAGTAAACTGGACCCTACAGAAACAGCAGCGCTGCTTCAGACAGTGCTGTCAGGACCTGGCAGAACGGGGTACGCGCACCTCTCACACTTCCACAAGAATAAACGTTTCACCAGTCTAAAGACTCATTTCAATTGCATTGAACGCCACGGTTTGGAATCTGCCTCGCTGGCAGAACAGAAGACAATAACGCAGGAGATGCGCTCGGGTTGTGTGAGATGGCAGGTGTTTCTGGCTGGGAGGGATGGATGGAGGAAGAGGGAGGGAGGGAGCGAGAGAGCGAGAGAGCGAGAGACCCATTTAATTTTTTTCCCACCTCTTCTGCGTTGAGATGTTGTCAATTTGATTTGTGCACTCGAAGACTTCTGGAGCACAAATTGACTTGTCACGCAAATAGGGCATATCTGGATGATTTTAATTTGAGAGAGAGCGAGAGACGGCGTGACAGAAAGAGAGAGCGAGACGAAGAGAGACAGGGAGAGGAAGAGAGTGTGAAAGAGACTGGAAGAAAAAAAAAAAAAAGGGGGGAGAAATGGAGAAGATTCCATAATGAGCTTGTCTACCCCCCCTCCTTAAAGCCCCCACATGCATCAGCGTTCTACAAACACGCCGGGGATGGAACCCTTCGCCAGCACCCCGGAGCCTGACCCTCGAATCAAGGGCCCCACCCGCCCCCCGCGAGGCGACCCGTGTCTAACACGCGTCACGCCAGGCGCAGTCTGACGCCACGCACCAGCGTCTCAAGGTCCTTTCCGCCCCCGCTCATGAAGGAGTAACTTTGGGTCTCCAGCGAAGGAGAAAGCGCCCCGGGAGAGGCGAAGAGAGACCCGTCTTCGCTCTGAAAGAGCCGACAGAAGCGCGCTTGTCTTCACAAATAATTTAGGCTCCGCTGCATTATGCATGAGCGCCGTCATCTTGTCTGGTTTCCGTTATCTGTTTTTTCTTCTCCGCTCTTGATCTGGAAGTGGAAAATGAAATGGAGAAGAAAGGGCCCCACAGGGCCTCCCACTAAACTGACTCTTCAGAGAGAGAGCGTGTGAAGTCTCCATCCCGCACCGTCTCCCACCGCCTCCCCCGGCCTGTCAATCCTCCCCCTCCTCCTCCTCCTCTCCCCTTCTCCTCCTCCTCTCCTCTCCTGCACCGTCTTAATCAGTCTCCCCTGTCTGTCAATCCTCCCCCTCTCCTCCTCTCCCCTTCTCCTCCTCTCCTCTCCTCTCCTGCACCGTCTTAATCAGTCTCCCCCGTCGGTCAATCCTCCCCCTCCCCTCCTCCTCCTCCTCCTCTCCTCTCTCTCCTCCCCCCTCCTCCTCCCCCTCTTCTCTCTCTCCTCCCCCTCCTCCCCCTCCTCCCCTCCTCCCCTCCCCTCCCCTCCCCTCCCCTCCCCTCCCCTCCTCCTCCTCCTCCTCCTCCTCCTCCTCCTCTCCCCCCCTGATCCTCTCCTCTCCTGCACGGTCTTCCTCCTTCTCCCCACCGTCTGTCAATCCACCCCCTCCTCTCCCCCTTCCTCCTCTCCTCCCCCTCTCCTGTCCCCCCCTGATCTTCTCCTCTCCTGCACGGTGTTCCTCCTTCTCCCCCTCTCCACCCCCTCCTCTCCTCCCTCTCCTCCCCCTCCTCCTCCTCCTCTCCTCCTCTCCTCCTTCTCCCGTCTTCCACCTCCGTCTCACAGCTCTTGTCCAGCAGCTTGTCAGGCACAGTGCGCCCCGGGTCTGAATATTTCGGCCGGGCCGGCTGGAGAACACGAGAGAGTAAAGAGGGGACAAGCCCAAGGCTCTTTTTTCGTCAGCCTTCCAAATTTCCCTCCTCCTCCTCCGCCTTCCCAGGGTTCCTCCGGTGGCTCTCACTCGCCCTTTCGTTTGCCACTCGCCGCCCCACTCCCCAGACATTCCTTCCACTGCTTCAGGGATTACAAAGTCCCTCACAACGCGAGAGTGCCCCATTCTGGGTCACCCCGAATCCCCACGCCCGTGCTTTGATTTCAAAGACATGCCTGGAGGACCAGGGTAATGATGCAATCCTGCAGCTCCAGATCATGTTCTCCCTCTCAACAGGCTAGCCCAAAACATCCTCCATCCTCATTCGCAGCTAATGAGTAAAACACAAGGAGACATCAACGTGATGCAAGGCTTGGTTCAGCATGAAAGCATCATCCAAGTTTGCAGGATGATGAAAAGTTTCAATTATGGCAAAATATTTGGCTCAATGATGCAATTTTCATTAGCATTCGCCAGGCATCTTAACTGACAATTCAATGATTTGGAAACAGCCCAAATCCCACGACTAATATGCTCATGGATTAAGTGCAATACATTTATGATAATTTCACAATTATGCAAAAGAGAAATGACAGTGACATGCATTTAGAAAAACTTATTCAAACTGATTTGCAGTTTCACTTCAGTTCCAGGTGCATCTGATGTTGACTGCGGTAGAGTTATTTGCAATGTGACACAGGACTCCATTTTCAAAGCACAAAATCCTATTGGAACTTTTTTAGCTTTCATGGAAAATATTGGGCTGTTTCGGAAAAATTCTCAGGAGGGAATTAAAGAGGGCTGGCTTTATGGAATCCAGCAGGAAGCACATATTACAGCGATAAACATTTGCTTCTGTTATATAATATGGGATAACGTGAAAGTGTAGTTTATTAAAGCGGCTAAAAGGAGATAATAGAAGAGAAAAGAATCCAGACACAGAAGCAGTCAATGTCATAACTGTGTCGTATAGAGCTTGATATGACGGTCAGACCTGCATCATCATATCAAGAGCTTGTCCACAGCTCAACACAAAACACACTCACGTCAGGACCCGTGACGTGTGCACCAGAAAATCTATCCCCGTCGCAGACTTACAATGACGGGAAGTGATTAAGGGCTTAAACAGTGACTGGAGCTGCGGCGGAATCAGAAAGCAAGGCTGAGATGATGAATGCTTTCTGGTGCTACACAGCCAGTGTCAAAGAAAGAGCTACCGACAAAGGAATCTGGCATTGAGACGGCGGCATCCAATCAAATCCGTCACTCCGGAGAGTGGCGAGGCGGATCTGTTCTTTTCACCGGTGTACAGACGATACGAAATATTCCCGATCGCGCAAAGCTCGGACCAGACCACAGACCTTTTCTTGAGGGCGAAGTCAAAGTCCAACCTAAAGGAGCTCTCCACGAAGGAAAGGTTTTCAATCAGCTACATTGTGGGCGACATTGGCTCAGGCGGTAAGAGCAGTCGTCTGGCAGTCGGAGGGTTGCCGGTTCGATCCCCCTGTATAGAAGTGTCTCTGAGCAAGACACCTACCCCCCAATTGCTCCTGACCAGCTGGTTAGTGCCTTGCATGGCAGCCAATCACCGTTGATGTATGAATGGGTGAATGAGAAACATCAATTGTACAGCACTTTGGATAAAGGCATTATATAAATGCCATCCATATTCTTTCAGTCCACTCCAGTCCAACTCGTTATTTTCTGCGGTTCTGATAAAAGCAGTATTACAGTTCAGGAATATTCATGAACAGGCATGTCCAAGGACAACATCAATCGCCAACAGTTCTTCAGTTTGTAGTGCGTCTTCATGAATACAAATAGGAAAGCAACAGCATCAGTTCAGCATCAATGTTGTGGCGAACTTTCAATGTACAGTCAACTGAATTTGTGATAAAACCCCAGAACACACACTTTTACGTTTCTTTTTTTAATAAAGGACGTGTCGAGAATGCATTTTCCACAGTGAACGAGGCTTCAAGAATGCGCCGGCTGTCAATCATTAAGTTCTTCGCACGGATCAAGACTTTCGATTGGCGCAGCAAAAACGCACCGATTGGTTGATGGTTGCAAGTCACTGACAGGCTCCACCCACGTTTGCATTCAGGAAGGCTCTCGCCCCCCATTTCCACTTCCCGGTGAAACACAAACGTGCTTCCCGCTGGGATACAGTGGGAATTCCCGGCAGTAGCCGTGCGCTGCAGCACCGGGTGATCGGGCCCCTCTCCTCCAGCTCAAACGGAGAGGTAAGCGTTAACAAGGTTCAGGCTGGTCTCGGCCTATGGAGCCCGGCACCCGGTGGAATTACCTTTCACGTCTCCAATCTGGACAGACCGCGGCAGCCAGGAGGTTGAAACACCTCGCAGAACTCGCTAATTGCAGAGCTAACCACATACTAGCGCGATAGAAGGCAATGTAACCAGCTGCACTAACACTGGAACTGAAAACATTACACAACAACCCGGTATGTTGAGGCAATTTACAAAAGCACAACATTAACCAATTAAGGTACCAAACACTTAATAAACATTTGCCCTCCTCACAACAGTGCAAAAAACGAAAAATAGGTCAATCCCAACAAGACTTTTAGTCTTATATTCAGACTTAAACAATGTTTTGCTCAATAGGGCAACATAATGCCAATGAGGTGACAGTTTGACACATTTCACAATTTGCCAATGGGTAAGAAAATGTCACTTGTCAAGCAAACGGTAACTTAAAACAAGATAACATTTTCAACTCGAGAGAAGAAAATAAGATTACGTTTCTTTACAAGACCGAATACACTTGAGACTTCCAAGTCAATTCACGGGACAATTCAGCAGACTCGGTCCGTTAATACAGCAGCCTACACCCCGACGACTGGGTTCCAGAGATACGACCGCAGGCCTCTTGTCAGACACAATGCGGGCAGGAGTATCGGGAGGCCTAACACGCTGGAACGTACCGCTTCAAGGAGAGCGCACAGCGTGATGTGGCCTATTTTACGGCGGATCAAAGCGGAATAAAAGCGTAGTCTGACCACAGATCTTTTTTTGAAATATTTATTTATTTATTTATTTATTTTTTATCAGCGAAGCCCAGGTCCTAATGGGGCCCGTACACACAGACGTTTGGAGTGTGCCTCCAAAGTCATTAAAATAAACCGGGCTGTGTTGGGCTCTGCCTGGCCATCGTAAGCTGTGCCCGGGTCTGTGAGCAATCCTCCGTTTACACGGCCATGGCCCCAGAGCCGAGCTTTTCTTTTCCGCCGCAGGACCGAAGAAAGGAGGTGATGGAAACGCTGCAGTCTTTCAGATAAGGAAGGCTACACCTTCTCCGTCTCCCCGGAGTCACCCCCACCCCCCGCGCCAGTGCAGGAGGGGTCCAGCGAGCCTGTTTTTAAGCAGGCGCACGTACGCACCGCGGCCGCGTTAGCGTTAGCGGCTAGCAAGGCGACCGGGGGACCCCTGCGGATCTCACAGGTGGGCGCTGGGATGCGGCGTTATCTGTCCGTGCGGACAGGGATCCGCTTCTCAGCCGAGAGTAATCAGGGCCGGTTTCGCGCGGAGTCTGCTGGCTCTAAAGGGTATTAGACAGTGACGTGCTGTGCTTTACAAAGCCCTCAGAGCTACGCACGCACGCACGCACGCGGAGACAAACACCAGCAGTCACACGCTCTCTCACGCTATGGTAATAGTCGTTCCTGTCTCTCCGTCTCGTTCTCCCCATCTCTGTCAATCTCTGTCACACACGTGATGTCACTCTGCTTTCAGACAGTGTTTACGCAGGACCTCTCCTCCAGGTTCAGGCATGTATCACTGCGGTCTCTATAGAAACCCGGCGGTCAGCGTGGCTGTGGAAACAGGCCGTTCTGTACCAGGGAGAGCGGGGGGGGGGGTTTGCGGTCACGCCGATTCCTCATTCCATTTGGGATGACTGATGGGCACTCCAGGGACCCAGACGGAGAGGTTAATGACCGGCTTTTTACAACAGGGTTCTGATGGACTCCTGAAGGATTACCGGGGAGCAAATCACGGCTGCTTACGGCACCAAAGGCACGGAATGTCATTACACGGGAGGTGCTCGCCGTTCCCGGTCCGTGTCCTCACAGGGACCCCTCTCAGCGGGGACATTACGGCCCCCGCGTCCGCCTGGGGGCCTCTGCCCCGCCACCTTCCCTCAGAACCATGAGCAAGCACCGTCACTGATCAAAAAACCTAAATACATTTAAAAAAAACATCGGCCAGCTATCCCGTCCCCCGGGATTTGAGAAGCAGGAAGCGGGCTCTTAAAGGCTCTCAGTCGCGCGTCTCCCTTCACTCTGCACCGGCCAGAACGGCCAGCGGCGTCGACAGCAACACGGCCCAGCTCTCTGAGGAGCTGCGGCTTTCACGCCCGGCGTTTCGTAGACGACGCTCACAGACTCAGTCAAATAGAGGGAGGCTGAGAAATTATGATGCAAACATCAAAACACAAACAAAAACACAAGCGCTTTTCAAAGGGAAATCTGTTCCATTTGCACCAGACGGCGCCGGAAAAAGAAAGGCTCGTTTTGTCTTTTAAAAGCCACCTTGGCTCCTCGACGTCAAATGAATACGCGGTTTGTCCGCGAGACATCATTAAAAGAGAATTGCGTTTTGGCAGTTGGAGCGAGCGGTGAATCCGGCTGTAATTGGATTTATGTTCAATTACCGGAGCCCGCGCAAAGCACGCGTCGAGGCCTCCAGTGGGACGCGCAAAACAAACTTCAAAAACAGCCGAAAAAATCAAGGCCGCTTGGCTCCGTCGGGGGGAAATTACAACCGAGGATGTTTCACGGGTCGAACTGAAAGATCCCCCCTTCCTTCCATCCCTCGCTCGCTCTCATCCCGATCCTCCTCGCGGAGCGAAAGACACAACACCGGGCCCGCGAACCATCCACATTAACGGTTCAATCGAGACTCTTCATTACTAACCACACCGGCCTTTCACTGGGGACGTATCTTAAGATGTCTCTGTCAAAACGTATTAAATAAGTCAATAATAATTTACATAACGTCACTTTTGACTCACGCCGGAGTGTGAGGCACACTGAAATGGCTACAGCCTCCATTTTGTATTTCACCGGGAAGGACTCCGGCAGACCTCCGAGACTTCAGAGCAGACTCGGGCCGCATTCTGATCACAAGTGGGCTCCCCCTTGCAGGAGATTTCCATCTCGACGGGGTCCTGCTGGTAAAAGCTAAAACAAAGGACAGAAAAGGAGCAGTCTGTTCAGCGGACTGAGATTTGCTGAAGGCAAACTGCACAGAAACAATCCCACCCTCTACTGACTCCGCGGCCCACGTGTGAACACAACTCAAACCTGAACCGATCTCCCCTGGGGCCCCAGACCACGGCTCGGCGTGGGTATATGCAGGTTAAATGTCCAGAAAAGATGCCATTAGACGTTTTGAAGATGTTTTTGTAGCTTCAGACCAATGAAGCTACAAGAACAGATCAGAACACAGCTCGTGGATCGGTGAATACAAGCCACAAATCTACAATCAGCAGATAAGTAACAACTGAAGTAAAACCTTACAGGCCACCATCTTTTACACCAGTGCTACTCAACTCCATGTCCTGTGGGCCGCCAGTCTTCAGCACAACTCTGTCCGAGCTGGTGGTTCAAGCCCCGGTGTAGCCATGATAAGATCTCCACAGCTGTTTAAGGGCCCACGATCAAGGCCCTTAAACCCCCGTCATTCCAGGGGGGGACCGTCCCAAGCTTAGTCTAATCAACTGTAAGTGGCTTTGGATTAAAAGTGTCAGCTAAGTAACTGTAATGCCATGTAATGTGATTTGGCTGAAGGGCGCAGGCTGCAGCTCCTCTCCGCTCTCTGCCCAGCTGACAGCCCCCCCCCCGCCCCGGGCGAGCCCCTCACAGCGTTCCCGGGGCGGAGGAGCGGATTATCCACGGATGGCGGGAGGGTCCGGAGCCCGGAGAGCCGCTCGGCTGCCTCCCGGCTCCGACACGGTCGGCTACGCTCCGCACACAGAGCGCAAAACAAAACAAAGCCGGGGCTGACACCGTCTCTGCGTGACGCGCTTCCAGACGTGACCTGCATCGCTACTCGATCCGGAGGGTTTGTGCCAGGTCCGGACAGCGTGCCTCGACCAGCACCTCGGGGGGAAAGCGCAGAAACTCGCAGATCCAAAACCGGGGCTGAACACAGCGCTGAATATTTGGGCCGGAGTCGATCATCAGCTCTGCTTGGGCCCGTTCTCTATGGTGGCGGTAGTGTGGATGAGTGTTGATTGGAGGGCGGTGGGGGCGGTTGGCGGAAGGGTATGATTGCACTGGCCACACTCTCCAGCTGGTTGAAACAGCTTATCAGGCTTACACGGCGCTTCTGAGATGGGAAGTCGATCCGCCCCCCCCCGCGCGCTGCCCCACACATTATTCCGCTCCCTGACTGCGAGTGTGCTTTTCCCCGTTAATTACCTGCTGGGTTCCGCTGTCTGACTGAGAGCGGCGTGGAGCTGCTTAGATGTTTAGGTGTTTACAGGAACACACTGACCCGCTCTGTCCTTACAGGGACACACTGACTGACCCGCTCTGTCCTTACAGGGACACACTGACTGACCCACTCTGTCCTTACAGGGACACACTGACTGACCCGCTCTGTCCTTACGGGGACACACTTACTGACCCGCTCTGTCCTTACAGGGACACACAGAGCCGCTCTGTCCTTACAGGGACACACTGACTGACCCGCTCTGTCTTTACAGGGACACACTGACCCGCTCTGTCCTTACAGGGACACACTGACTGACCCACTCTGTCCTTACAGGGACACACTGACTGACCCGCTCTGTCCTTACAGGGACACACTGACTGACCCGCTCTGTCCTTACAGGGACACACTGAACCGCTCTGTCCTTACAGGGACACACTGACCCGCTCTGTCCTTACAGGGACACACTGACCCGCTCTGTCTTTACAGCGACACACTGACTGGCCCGCTCTGTCCTTACAGGGACACACTGACTGACCCGCTCTGTCCTTACAGGGACACAGTGAGCCGCTCTGTCCTCATTAACACACTGCAGCGTTCAGTAAATGCTGTTTCTCAGTGACAGAGCCTTGCTCATTGGTCTCTGGTGGAGGGGGACAGGCTCTGAAAGGTGTCCTGAATCAGCGGGGGCAGAATCCGGTCAGCTCACCCCCGGAGACTGAAAAACGAGCAGACAGCCGAAGTCTGGAATCCCATTTGCCACACGAACGACTGTTTGTGCGCGGCCATTAGCCACCAACCCCCCACCGCCCACGACCAGGGGCCAGCGCTAATCCTGCCCGTCCCTCATGCGGTTCCACCACCCGCCACCCAATCACCTCCTGGGCACCCATCTGCCACCACGATGATGGTCTGTGCAGGTCCCCTGAGGAGGCCATTAGTCGATTGGTGGGCAGCCGGGGGGGGGTGAGCCAATGAGGAGAGAGCTGCAGATGTCCATTGTGTCACCGACTGTCTTGCCGTCTCTTGTCCCGAGGCGCGAGATGTTCCAAATCCACGTCATTAGCCTCCCGCGTCCTGGACGAGGGCGCGAGTGAAGAATGCGGTAAAATACCGCGGAGAGGAGGAGTAAACAACGCTGGCTTCCTGAACAGTCAAATCTCCCCAAAAGAGAGAGAGAGAGAGAGAGAGAAAGACAAACGCAGCGACAAAACATCTCCGCGGCCGTGAGGAGGAGACGATCGGAGATCCCGAGCCTCAGAAATCACAGCGGTGTTAAATATGCATGGGGCCCTGGAGAGGCTTCAAAGGGAGAGCGTCGCGGGCTGGCGGCAACCGCGGATTACAGAGAGGGAGAGAGGGAGGGAGAGAGGGAGAGACAGAGGGAGAGAGAGTCTCACTCGGCCCAAAAACAACGCTAGGCGCAGCGCTTTCCCGCCGGGGAGATGGGCGTCTGCGTTTCTCCCGCTAACGGGAGCGCGAGGCGGCCGCGGTGGAGTCCGTCGAGGATCAGCGATGCCAGAGGGGGCTCTCCGATTCTGAGTCACCGGGCCTAACTACCTGCGAGGAGCCTGGGTTATTCCCCATCCCGTTATCTTATACCGGGGGGCACACCTGGCAGCTTCCCCCTCGACGGCAGGTTTATTTCTGGATCCGATCTTCTCCGGGGTCGTCGTTTGTTAGCGGACGACTTCTGCTGACGCGGGGCTTGTTAGCAATTTGCTTACCTTGTCTTAGGGGTTTGTTCGTAGCCGTTTTATACGGTGTGATAAAGTTTTATTTGTTTAGAAACCCATTAGCCCAAGCAAACTACTCTTCCTGGGTTCGTACAGTAATACAGCTCGACTAGATACGAAAACGGGTCATGAAATCGGAACATAAAAACGACAAGAAAAACAATGAAACTATAAAAGCGGCAGTGTGCAGAAAAGGCCACAAAATTCGAAGTCTTCTGAAAACTTGCCTGTTACTGATTACTCATACTTCAGGTGATGAACTACCACAGCTTTGTAGCACACCGTGAAAAAACTGGTTTCTCAAATAATGTGTTGTTTTGATCAATGAAGTCTTGTTCCAGACACTAGTCGTCTCCTGTTGGGTTCGGACAGTGAGCAGAGGTCAGTTCGACCCCGGTTCACCCCGGTTACGGCACGGCCGACTCGGCAGTTGGAAATGCGGTTAACCTCCCGGCCGGTGAGCGCGGGGGAGGGCCGGTCTCGGTCTGGGGTTGATTTGCTCAACCTCCGCTGTAGCCGGTGAGCGTTACGCAGTACCCCGCTATCGACCGCTCTCCATCGACGGCACAGCAGGGGGGAGGGGCCTCGCCTGACGCACCGCCTCAGGAAAGAACATTGACGCTTCCCGCCGACGCCGGTTCTCCATGGTAACTTATCCTCACGGTGACGTGGAGCTTCTATTCAGAGGACATCTTGGAGCAGGCTGGCTATTTAACCATGAGATGCCACAGAGGAAAACGACCTGGTCATATATATATACACACACACACACACACACACACACACACACACACACACAATAACGCAGGAACAGAGGGATGGATGGACAGACAGACGCCCACACACATCTACAATATGAATATAAATGGCATTCCAGTACATGGCGAACATCGGAATGACCTGAATGGAAATTGTGGGATAATGCGTACTGAAACCTGAAAGCGTCTCTTGTTGACCCGATTAAGACCAATTTCACCCCGACCTTTATGTGCTCACAAACCGCTTACCTGCAGATTCACTCTCATACAGATCCTACACACTGCAGATTATACTCTCATACAGATCCTACACACTGCAGATAACACTAATACAGAGCCTACACACTGCAGATTACACTAATACAGAGCCTACACACTGCAGATTACACTCTCATACAGAGCCTACACACTGCAGATTACACTCTCATACAGATCCTACACACTGCAGATTACACTACTACAGAGCCTACACACTGCAGATTACACTCTCATACAGATCCTACACACTGCAGATTACACTAATACTGATCCTACACACTGCAGATTACACTAACACAGAGCCTACACACTGCAGATTACACTAATACAGAGCCTACACACTGCAGATTACACCGCACAAAGTCCACAAACGGTACACACTCACACCAACACCACCTCACGCACGCACACAGTACGCGTGCACCCATTGAATGGAACCCCCCAGGACCGTAACGCGGAACTAAAAAGAAAGAAATACCCCAAAACCATCAACGCGGTGTTTGTTGGGTTTGAAATTTAATGAGTGTTCTCTTCAAAAGCCCAGGAAAGAATCTCACCGCCATGGCGACGGCAGCCAGCACATAGGAAAGCTGCCCACACAACACAAAGGACACCTCTGACTCCACCATCCTGAGGGATGGACATTTCAAACAAGCCCTGAATGCCAGAGCCTCCACACACAAGGGCCCTACACCGGCTGCGACTGCATATCGTTTGTGGTGCTGTAGCGTTTTTATGCTTTCATGGAGGGGCACACACACTGCAACACCTCCACCAGTGGGGGTGATGGGTACCCAGTATGATTCTATAAGAGCTGTTACTGGTTAAAGCTTACCGACCAGTTCAGTTTCCCAGTTTCTGCTCTTAACCCTTTCAGTCCGGAGACTGGCACTGTCAACCTTATACCTTTAAGCCCAATCAAAACGACTGCTATACTATTGTCTTGAACCCCTACTAAATTCTCAACCAAAGGCAAAGGCCCGGGGGATAATTACTGAATTAGCCCAGTTGTGCACCCCAATTTATCATTTCAGCTACATTTCTTAATAAGCTCACAAATCAAGCTGATTTTTGTGGTTTGTGCGTTCCTGGAGTCACCTCTATGAGGGAACCAGTGGTGGTGCGTACAGCTCATTAGCCAACTCAGCCAGGGCAACAGGTGGAAACACACAGCTACACACCAGCCCTGCAGGATATCACCTATTCCAGATATAACATACATACAAGTTATTTGGCTGACGCTTTTATCCAAAGCGACTTACAGTTGATTAGACAAACCAGGAGACAATGTAAAGATGAGTGGTTAAGGGCCCAACAGCAGTGTGGATTGAACCACCGACATGGTATAAAATACAAATGCAGGTTTTTAAAAGTTTAGCTCATACTAATGTTAAAAATATACAGTGCATAATCACTGTTTAACTTCAGGGGCATCCCGTCTCTTTAATTTCACCTCCAGCACAACATGAGAATGTGTGGATGTCTAAATAACAGTGTTTTCCTCAGACAGGGGCAGACTCTCTCTTTAGCAGCACTGCCAAACCGCAGCACTTAGCAGCTTCCCTTGGGGTAGAGAGACTCTCCATGAATTGGAGAGCAGTTTTATTGAACAGTGAGAAAATGGCCCCGCTGTCTCCTCAGAACAACACACAGGATCTCAGCCAGCGTCCGTCTGCTGGGAGCGCCACAGGAGAGATACCGGGGCCCGGGGCCACAGGTCACATCACGCAGTAAAACACACAACAAACATAAACACCACACCACACACACATACACAAACAAACAACACATAGACACACAACACACAAACATCACAACAGATACACCCAAACAGAACACACTCACACACACATAAACACCGCAACACACACACACATACACAAATAAACACCACACCACAACACAAACAACACATTCATACACATACAGATACAAATGACACAACAAGACAAACACAACACACACACAAACACAACACATTCATACAGACACAACATACAAGCACAACAAACACAAACACCACAATACACGACAGAAATACAACACACACACACGTACACAAAAACACACACACACACACACACACACACACCAACACAAACACCACACAGACACAGATATACACACACTTGGACGGACACGCGCGCACATACATGCACACACGTAAACACACACGTGCACACACACGCACACACATGCACATACACGCACACACGCATACACACGCACAAACATGCACACACGCATACACACACGCGCACACCACCTCAATCAATCCGCCGTCTCCACTTCAGGTCAGCAATCAGACAGCATTTACTTATCGCCCTCATTCCCGGCATGCATTTCCCCAGAGCGCGGGGCTCTGATGAGGTCAGCAAGAGGGTGGCCTTCACTCGCGCTCCCCGTCTCCCCCGCCCGCGTCCCTCGAGCGGCGGGGAGCGGGCCGTAAGCGCAGGCTATGAATATCATCGCGGGTGGGCAGCTTCCCGTTAGCACCGCGGCGCTCCCGCCTCCTCCATCTGCATGGAAATCCGCCCGGAGATTAGCCCTCCGCCGCAGACCAGAGGAGACGGGCTGGGCACGGCCGTGACAGCCACACGCCGAACGGGAACCAAGCGAAGGAAATCTCAAACGGAGCACATCAGGAGGCCATTTCATCTTGGCATTTATGACGTCGAGACAAATTGCCTGGAAACGCTTTTTTCCTGGCCCGTTGGTCGACAGTGTTTTAGCGGGTGACGGTAAGAACATCGAGAGGATAGTCAATTACAACTAATGTGCGGTGTCTTACAGATGTGCTCGCACACACACCACACATACGCACACGCGCACGCACACACACACACACACACACTGACATGGAAATCAATGTCACCACTCTCCTTTAAAGGACCTGACGGTAATTTCCATGTGAAAATAAGCCCAGAGCACAGTATATAAATAGGCCTTTGTCTCAAAGTGAACGTGGCAAATAAACTTTACTGCCTTTTCCATTTGAATAATTAAAATCAAACAGTCCATTATTTGAGCGTTTGCTTTACTCATCCACGTATTCGTGTCGGACAGATAGCTACAGCAGAACGGAGCGCCAGACTGCCCAGGGAATAGGAACTGGGATGACTCGGGGGCTGAGACAGGGAAGGGTGTTGGCGGACGCATTGGCGCTGTCCTTGGGTGACATTGAGGGGGACGCGGACAAATTGGAAATGAAAAAAAAACAAAAAACAAAGTGGGCCGCAAAAAATGGGAGGTCAAAACTACAGAGGATTTGTCAGAGAACAACCCCTGGTGGCCTTTAAATCTCGTCTCCCTGTTTGCGAGGTAAACTCGGTAAACTCTGCCATTTCCACCTGTCATCGGCGACCTAACTGAGGGATGAGAGGGGGAACAACGGTGAGGCAACCTTTAAAAAACGTGTTTGGGCATGCGCTGTTCGTGGGGTGTGCTGATCCATGGTAACCCACCTCCGCCACCCCCCACCTCGCCAGCGTTAACCCCCCCCATACCTGAGGGCTGCACAATATGAGGAACATATGCCATATGCCACAACGCTGTTGACTATTGTGATGGGTGATATGCCCACTGAATAAAAAAAAACATTTAATAGAATATTTCCAACATGCTTTTATTGATCAAATAGCACATGAACAGCCAATCAATTTAACAGAACGTCAATTTAAATGAATACTATTCGTCTCAGTTCCAGCTGTCTTTTGCGATGTGTTGCTCACACGTTCGTATCTCGATGACGATAAATATGCGATATATTGTGCAGCACTACCCCACCCCCAACCCTGCCAGTGAGGACCGGACTCAAAGTACCAGTCAGAGCGTAATACAGAAGCTCATTAGCGACGGGGAATATGAGCCTGGCGGGTTAGCTATACACAGAGTTAGAGTTCACAAGATATCGAATTTCACTCATTTCACAGCGGAGGCGTTGTGACTCTGCGCACCTGTGTCATTAGGCCAAAAAAGGACAGCGAGTGGGTTAATACTCGATCGCGGTCGGAGTCGGAGTCTAGGCTACAGTACAACCGTTCAGCTCCTTCTCAGACGACAAAGAGGAGGCACAACAAAGGAATAAAGAGGCTGAATTACCCAGCGTCGAGCCGGAGGAGACGCGTAATTACGTGGCGTTATTCACAATCACGCAGAACAAATGTCTGGGCGAGCCCCGCCTGGCTCTGGCTCTCACAGGGCTCCACGCTACATCCTGGGAGCAGAAAGGACGCTCGCTGCCCTGCATCAATGGGGGAGCTGTTCGGCTGCCAGGCGCAGACAAACACTCGGATATGCGTGTACACACACTGCTGCTCGCGCATTTATCCCGGGGTCTCGAGGTTTAAAGTCCTCAACAGACGCACATACACACATACACACAGAGACACACAGAGACACACAACAAAGACACACAACAAAGACACATACACATACACACATACACACAGAGACACACAACAAAGACACATACACACACACAGCGGAAAAAGCAAGACATTTCAACACTGAGCAGGAAGCATGCATGTTAATTACAGTCATTGTGTCATTTTGACCTTTTGGGTTGCCACGGTGACTGGCATGACTACAGAGAGAGCACTGCTTCCGGAAAAGTGTTTGAATTCTCGGATTCAAAGATTCAGTCAAGGTTCTTATTGAAATATTTCAAGTAGATGCAAAGAAACACAGTTGGGTCAGATACATATTCGATAGACTCCGGTAACTCTTTAGACCCTGGTCAAATTTGAACAAAACAAGCAGCTCCCAGAGAACACTTAGCAAATCATGTGACCAACAAAGACATACCATTGCGTAAACGTATTCCAAAGGACTGTTTGACCCAGGTCCGCAGTCTACAGACTGTATCTGAGTGTACCTGGGGTCGGCAGTGTACACAGACTGTATCTGGGGTCGGCAGTGTACACAGACTGTATCTGGGGTCCGCAGTGTACACAGACTGTATCTGGGGTCGGCAGTGTACACAGACTGTATCTGGGGTCCGCAGTGTACACAGACTGTATCTGGGGTCCGCAGTCTACACAGACTGTATCTGGGGTCCGCAGTCTACACAGACTGTATCTGGGGTCCGCAGTCTACACAGACTGTATCTGGGGTCCGCAGTCTACACAGACTGTATCTGGGGTCCGCAGTCTACACAGACTGTATCTGGGGTCCGCAGTCTACACAGACTGTATCTGGGGTCCGCAGTCTATACAGACTGTATCTGGGGTCCGCAGTCTATACAGACTGTATCTGGGGTCCGCAGTCTATACAGACTGTATCTGGGGTCTGCAGTCTATACAGACTGTATCTGGGGTCTGCAGTCTATACAGACTGTATCTGTGGTCTGCAGTCTACACAGACTGTATCTGGGGTCTGCAGTCTATACAGACTGTATCTGGGGTCTGCAGTCTATACAGACTGTACCTGGGGTCAGCAGTGTACACAGACTGTATCGGAGTGTACCTGAGGACTGCAGTGTACACAGACTGTATCTGGGGTCCGCAGTGTACACAGACTGTATCTGGGGTCTGCAGTCTACACAGACTGTATCTGGGGTCTGCAGTCTATACAGACTGTATCTGGGGTCTGCAGTCTACACAGACTGTATCTGGGGTCTGCAGTCTACACAGACTGTATCTTGGGTCTGCAGACTACACAGACTGTATCTGAGTGTACCTGGGGACTGCAGGGTACACAGACTGTATCTGGGGTCCGCAGTGTACACAGACAGTATCTGGGGTCTGCAGTCTACACAGACTGTATCTGGGGTCTGCAGTGTACACAGACTGTATCTGGGGTCCGCAGTGTACACAGACTGTATCTGGGGTCCGCAGTCTACACAGACTGTATCTGGGGTCTGCACTCTACACAGACTATACCTGGGGTCAGCAGTGTACACAGACTGTACTTGGGGTCAGCAGTGTACACAGACTGTACTTGGGGTCAGCAGTGTACACAGACTGTACTTGGGGTCAGCAGTGTACACAGACTGTACTTGGGGTCAGCAGTGTACACAGACTGTATCTGGGGTCAGCAGTCTACACAGACTGTATCTGGGGTCAGCAGTCTACACAGACTTTAGCTGGGGTCAGCAGTCTACACAGACTGTATCTGGGGTCTGCAGTCTACACAGACTGTACCTGGGGTCAGCAGTGTACACAGACTGTACCTGGGGTCAGCAGTGTACACAGACTGTATCTGGGGTCAGCAGTCTACACAGACTGTAGCTGGGGTCAGCAGTCTACACAGACTGTACCTGGGGTCAGCAGTCTACACAGACTGTACCTGGGGTCAGCAGTGTACACAGACTGTACCTGGGGTCAGCAGTGTACACAGACTGTACCTGGGGTCAGCAGTGTACACAGACTGTATCTGAGTGTATCTGGGGCCTGCAGTGAGAACAGACTGCCTGTGATCTGGACACCGCAGTCAAGGCCATTCCCATCCAGGGACCCGCAGTGGCTAATAGCATTCGCGGCTCTCACCTTCTCATAGGACGGAGGTTTGTTCCCTTTGTCTGTGTCCTTCTCCCGTCTCTTCTCCTCTTTCTTCTCTTTCTCCTTCTGCGGGGAGAGGAGAGGCGGAATCAGATACCGGATTCATTTCAATTCCAAACGCGGAAAGGCGCCGGACATAGAGAGGGCGGGGGGGAGATCCGGCATCTTATTTGCCGTTGTAAACGTCTGCTAAATTAGCCGGAATCAAAGGAAATTTTATACAGCAAATCTCCGACTCGGCTTACATTGTGTTTGTGTTATTGTATTAAGGCTCTTCATGAGAAACAAATACCTTTACTCCGGGGACACGCTGAAGTCAAATTAGGCCTTTTAAATCGGATGTGTAATTATGAATAATGAAAACCTCATTAAAAGTTCAAACATTGTTATCAAACCGGCAAGCTTTTCTTTGCCAGCGACAGCAAATTTAATTTCAGCAGCTCAAAAGGAGGAATACAATTCAAAAGCAAATTGACTATTAATATTTCCTTGTGTTACCGAACACAAAATGAGAAAACTTTCAAACAAGTGGCGTGTTATGTAAAGGTGGCCGTTGTTCATTGGGTGGGGAGGGGGGGCTTAGGCGCTTGTGCACACACACACACACAAACGCACATTGGTCCTCAGCCAATAGGCAGCCTGTGGTCTGAGGTCAGAGCACTGTGATTGGTCAGCTACACAGACGGTAACAAAGGAAAGCCCAGCACGCCGTGTCAGCCAACGTGCTGTGGCATATAATTCACCCCACCGTTTTCCCTAGCAATGAACTGCACAGGACTACATAACGTGCTTGAGAATGTCTAATACAACTTTTAAAGACACGCATCTAGAGCTAGCTATCCCCAAGGTAATTAGGATTAATGCTACCTATGGACCTCAAAAAGGTCAAAAGGCTAGCAGCTGTTTTCATAAATGCGGTTAAACATCACTTAAACAAATTAATCCGATTGGATTGCTGAACATCCTGCCTCTAGTTGAGCAGTGACTGGTCATTTGCCAGCAGAGTGGGATGGAACCGGAAATGCCTCAGAAAAAGAATTGCAAGCTACACCAGTTCAGCTCAGGGCAGGGCAGGGCAGAGCAGGGCAGCACAGAGCAGGGCAATGCAGGGCAACGCAGGGCAACGCAAGAGCACAGCACAGCACAGCACAGCACAGCACAATACAATACCTCCAGCTTGCTTCGCTCTGCCACTTGCGAAGAGGGAGAGGAAACTGGAGCCACAGCATCAGAGGACTTCTGCAGAGAGACAGAGAAAGAGAGAAAGAGGCAGAGGGAAAGACAGAGAGAGAAAGACAGAGATAGATAGATGGAGCGAGGGAAAGAGAAAGGCAAGAGGTGGTAGAAGCGCGTGAGGGGCAGGTGACAGAGGCATTGTGGGGTCACTTTATTGGGCCTGTGAGAGCAGGGAGCAGCAGTGCAGCAGAAATAATACAGCGGGTACAGCAGCAAACTGAGCCACACACACACCCAAACTCCCCCACACACACACAGCCACACACACACCCAAACCCCCCCCACAGCCACACAGCTTTCTATGCCAGCCCTGCTCTCGCTGATAGAGAGGATTACGTGTCTGATGGGCACATACGCTCCAACGGGACTACGTGCAAGCCCGTTACACCCCCCCCCCCCCAAAACTCAGCCTGGCAGGGGAATTGTGGGTAATTAGCATGTCTGTTTGAAAGCAAGCGGGCGTCAGTAGAAGCATAGCGAAAAAGACCCACGACAACACCCCAGCCTGAGCCCCATTCCAACCCCACACCCCCCCGGCAAAGTGACACTGTCAGCAGGGGGGGGATTGAGGGAACAGCGGGAGGAAGCTAGCCATTCCCGCGCGGCCCCACCTCCCCCCGCGGCCGCGGCTCGACGCAGCGGCTCCGGCCGACGCCGCCCGGCCATCCTCTTCAGAGAGCTCATCTCTCACGCCAATAACACGCAACGACACGGGCCGGCACCCGGGGAAATAACCGCCCGGCAAAAAAACGCAGCCAATATCCAGGGCGTCTCGACCTCCATCGCGTCTGCAAACCCCCGCACCAGCGCGGACGCGCTCGGGGAGCCAGGATTCCCCGCGGCCTTCCGCGGGCGCGGAGCGCGCCACACGGGAGCCAGCCCCCTCTGCTCCGCAGACTCATTAACGTCAGACACGTTCGCAAAGTCTGAAACAAGTTCATCTGATTATCGCCGCATCTCAGCGCCCGCTCTCCCAGACTTCGCCTCGGCGGCTGACGGAGCCCGCTTTGATCTCTTTTTGTGTCTTCGAGTAAATGAGCATTTGAGATGTAAAGCCCTTTAAGTCCTTTCATCTCCCTTTTGCTAAGTGCCGTTCTTTCGTTACCTTCTCCTTCGGAATAAGAAACGAGAGGGGTGCCAAGAATATCTGAGGAAAAAAAAACTACGTGACTAAAAAAAATGAGCAGAGGGGAAATATCCAGTGACACCTACTGGCTCTGCTGGGTTTGGGCCCTCATCCCGTCTCATTTCTCACAAAACGACCCGCTGGAAAAGCAGAACCTCCACCTGACAATGAGCCTCACTGTCTGTGTGTTTATTTGAGCCGCTCTCAGATGTGATGTAAAATCACCCGTACGCTCTGGAGACAGAGCAGAGAACACGCGTGAAAGACCACGTCCGTCTCTCACTCCGCCGAGCCGCCTCCTCCTCGCCCGCTGTTTCACGCTCCGCGAGAGCTCCCTGCTCATGAGCGCTGCGTGTGTGTGTGTGTGTGTGTGAGCATGTGTGTGTGTGCGTGCGTGAGCGTGTGTGTGTGTGTGTGTGTGTGTGTGTGTGAGAGCGTGTGCAAGTGAGAGGGTGTGTGTGAGCGTGTGTGTGTGTGTGTGTGAGCGTGTGGGTGTGTGTGTGAGCGTGTGGGTGTGTGTGTGCGTGCGTGCGTGTGTGTGTGTGTGTGTGTGTGTGTGTGTGTGAGCGTGTGTGTGTGAGCTTGTGTGTGTGAGCGTGAGGGGTAGAGAGGGGGGTGTGGAGTGGGAGGCAAAAGCAAAGCAGTGAACCGGGTTTGAGGGCACAGTGGGGAGGGAGACATGCAGGGCCCTGCTTCCAAAGCACCTCCGTGACGCACAGCCTGACCAGCCTGCGAGAGCTGGGCAACCTGAAGCCCTCTCGTGTAGTGTAAAAGAAAGTTAATCTGCCATTTTAGCTGTAGATCAGCGAGCGGGGTTATAATAAGCTCCAGAACAGCGCTTTCCCGCGGTAAACGGCACATCCCCAGGCTCCGAGCAGGAGAGGGAGGCTCCAGATCGTTTGATTTCCCCTGCACAAACTCAGGGGGATTCCGCCGTAGATCTCTGTGCTGTTAATAATCATCCAGCTCCCCTCAACGCACCAACCCCCCAAACACAGAGCCCAGGCCTCCCCAGGTGTGAAATGAGTCCTCACGGGGCCCGGACACGTCTGCACACTCCAGAGAGAGGGGAGGAGAGAGAGAGAGGCACTGTCTGTGTTCTCCGCTAGGCATTTGCATAAGCAATATCACACATGGCGAGCTCTCTCTGCCACCCCCTCCTGAAGCCCCCGTATTCAGAACACACACTCAGAGATCTGGAGGAGGGTACATATGCTGGTGTACAAACGCTAGTGAACACACACTCAGAGATCTGGAGGAGGGTACATACGCTGGTGTACAAACGCTGGTGAACACACACTCAGATCTGGAGGAGGGTACATATGCTGGTGTACAAACGCTGGTGAACACACACTCGGAGATCTGGAGGAGGGTACATATGCTGGTGTACAAACGCTGGTGAACGCACACTCAGAGATCTGGAGGAGGGTACATATGCTGGTGTACAAACGCTGGTGAACACACACTCAGGGATCTGGAGGAGGGGACATACGCTGGTGTACAAACGCTGGTGAACACACACTCGGAGATCAGGAGGAGGGTACATACGCTGGTGTACAAACGCTGGTGAACACACACTCAGAGATCTGGGGGAGGGTACATATGCTGGTGTACAAACGCTGGTGAACACACACTCAGATCATACATGCACTGGTGAGCACACACTCAGAGATGGGGAGGGTACGTACGCTGGTGAACACACACTCAGAGATGGAGAGGGTACGTACGCTGGTGACGCTGGGGGCGTTTTTGTCGTGGTACTTCTTCCTCTCGTACTTGTCCCTGATGAAGAACTCCACGGATCTGTGGACCGGGTTAGGGAGAACACTCCAGAAGGGTTAACGGCACAGGTCTGTGGTGTTGTGAGATTTGGGCACTGGCAGGCAGAGCGGGTAAGTTATGCATGTGGCTTAGAGAAACCGTTTGGAGCAGGGACTAGGGCTGTGTGATAAACTCTACACTATACCATCACTTTCATTCAAAAAGCCGATCAACTCTGGACACTGAGGCTGCGGTTAGCAGTGCTACAGTTAGCATTGACAATGTAGGCGCTAACAGTGCTAGAGTTAGCATTGACAATGTAGCCGCTAACAGTGCTAGAGTTAGCATTGACAATGTAGGCGCTAACAGTGGTAGAGTCAGCATTGACAATGTGTGTGCTAATAGTGCTACAGTGAGCAGTGACCATGCGGGCGCTGACAGTTAGCAGTGATCATGTGGATGCTAACAGCGCTAATGTTAGCAGAGCCATAAGAAATTGTCCCAGGACAAGGAGAGGGGAGATGTGCAGCGGGGAGGACGAAGACCCAGCCCTGTGCCTCAATCACCCATACCACCTACCGCATTGCCATTTGCTGGCACACACAGACACACACACATTTTCACACACATCCTCACATCACACGCTGCAGCAGCCTTATTGGATTTGCACCTCTATGAAACTTTAATCACGACTCCCTTGTTCTGCTAATAAAAAATGTATGAGTTGAAAGGGTTGCGGAAGGCCACCCAGACACATCTCCCCCAGCAACAAAACTCCACGCAAAATTATAACCGTACGCCGGGAAGAAAACAAACCGGAGAGGCAAGACCCAGCCGCTTCCTAACCCCCAGCAGCACAGCTTAAGAAGTAATTGTATCAAGTGTAGGTTTAATTCACTACAGGTAACCACAGGCGAGTTGGCGTCTTTACTGGAGCTGTAGCACGGGGCTTCAGGGGTCAGGAGCCAGGAATAGGGACATGGGATTGGTCGGATCAGTCAGAGGTGGCTTCCCATCTCCACTGTAGACGGGAGAAGAGCTGAAGATGGAATCTGCTACGATGGGTAACACCCAGCTCTGAGGGGGGGGGGGGGGGGCGGTCTTGGGTCCAAGGGTCATTAAGGCTGCATTAGTACCAGACCAGGGTCAAGTAATAGTTTCGGATTCAAATACTTCTCAGTGTTTAATCTATCTCGCCTCATGCCTGAGACCAGGAGGCTGGGTCTGTACTTTTTGAGAGTATTTCAGAGGTTCCAATGCACCGGACAAGCCCGGTTCAGCGCAGAAATCGATTTTAATCCAGAACGGTTGCGCGCATTTGACCAGGGTCTGATTAGTACCGCTCGGCTTCGCACCACGTCCCCACGGACGAGCGGCTGTCAGGAGCGAGAGGCGGTGTAGGCCTCCCGTCAGGTCCACCCGAGCAGCGCTCTCCAGCGGACCGCAGGGCGTCAGTTCACCAGCGTCAGTGCCAGTCTATTTGGATGCCTAGCGGAAGTCCAAACTGGGCAGAAATACGGGCACAGCCAAAAAGAGCGAGGGTCTCAAAAACAATCCCAGCTGTAGTGAGGCCCTTAATCTCGGCAGCACGAGCAAATCAAACCCAGGATGAAGTGGACAACAGGAGAAACGGGGGGGGGGGGGGGGGGGGCACACACAAACATAAGCCCCCCTTGTAGGGAGTTTCATAAATCACCGAGATGAGGGAGCAGGCCGGGGCTCTGGGCCCAGTGCTTCACCACAGCCCCTCAGGGGAGCGCTGGGCCAATCAGAGCAGGGGACGGAGGTGTCGGGCGGGAGAACGAGACGAAACGAGGCGGGAATGAGAAGGAGCGCATTAAGAGCCGCGCTCGTTCACAGACGGTCCCCGCAGGAAGGGCCGAGGACCAGTGCCGCCAAATCTGGGGAATGTGTCGCCTTTCTGTTCTGGCGACTTGTTGAGAACCACGAGGACTACCTAGGACTCGGACAACCTGTCAGCTCACGCGTGGTGACTTTTTGTTGAAATTAGAGACTTTCGGGCGTTTCAGCGGGAGGTGTTTGGCAACACAACACCGTCGCTGACTCGGATTCTGTCGATCTCGCTCTCCACACACGAGCCGAACTCCGTCCCCACCGGAGTGTCGAGGCCGCGGCGGGGGCCGGAAGAGGAGGCTTCATTAGGGAGATTCCACGCCGGAGCGCTGCGGGCCGCGGCCGTGATCCCGCCGAGGTGAGACGCGCTTCCCGGGAACGTTCCGGGATGTTCATGAATATTCCTCCCCCCCGCCCCGCCGTGCTCGGAATACCAATGACGCGCGCATCTCGCACCGCGGTGTGAGCGGTACACACGGGACCAGAGCAGGGGTTAAAATGAACAGCGGAGAAGAAGAGGGGGGCGGGGGGGGGAAAGCAAAAGCACTTTCCAGAAAACGCAATTACAGCCTTCAGAGGAGGGGGACGTAGGGAGGTGTTCGCGAGCCTGCCACAAAAGCCCCAATTACAGCAACACCGAGCGGCACGGGGCCCAGAACCCCGTGGAGAGGAACAGAAACCCCCACCGCCCTCTGTCCCCAACGGGCCCTGTCAGAGGCCCAGGACAGTGCTCTCCAAATACACCCCTTCCCCACCTAGCCCCAGGGCAGGAGAGCTGGGGGGGTGGGTGGGCACTGTTTATAAAGACCTCCAGTCACTGTTCCTTCTCATTGTCACACAATTCAGGCTTTTAGCAGACACTCTCAGCCTGAGTGACTCATTGTGGGATTTAACACGGCTATAAAACAGCCACCAGAGATGCAAAACACATTATCGTCAGTGTACCTTTTTCTTGGAACTAATCCCTTGTTTAGATGGCATTACTTTCTCCTTGTAACTGCAGTCAGCCTCAGTCTTCAGCTCCCCTGGACCTACTGTAACTGAAGAGCTACTCAGTCTCCAGTAATCTCCGCTGTAACAGTGTTGCTAAGCAGCCACGCCTCCTCCGAGAACTCTCACACATTACATCAGTCGCCAGTCCCTCCTGAAACGACGGTCACTAAACTTTTACCCAGTCAACGCGACTTGTCAGCGTGTGAAGACAGTCACACGCTGACAAGTCAGGTGTGAAGACAGTCTGGCCAATCAGTAGCACTGATTGTTCAACTAATTGTCTGGGAGAAAAAACCAGGGCCGGATTTGGATTCGAGGTCCAGATTTGATGATGGCTGCTATGCAGTCACAGTCTGCTTTGTCACTCCAATATGGTTTCAAACCCTCTAAGGGCTCTGAGGTCACAACACTCATTGCTTCCATCTTTGGGCGACAATGGCTCAGGCGGTAAGAGCAGTTGTCTGGCAAACGGAGGGTTGCCGGTTCGATCCCCCGCCCAGACTGTGTCGAAGAGTCCCTGGGAAAGACACCGAACCCCACAATGCACCTGACGGGCTGGTTGGTGCCTTGCAGGGCAGTCAATCACCATTGGCGTGTGAGTGTGTGTGCGTGTGTGTGTGTGTGTGTGTGCGTGTGTGCGCGCATGTGAATGGGTGAATGAGAAGCATCAATTGTACAAAGGCGCTATATAAATGTCAGCCATTTACCATTTACCTTTGTGCCCCGCCCTGTCGCACACTTCTCGATGGGACACCTTAAAAGAAGGCATTAGAACAGATAAGATAAACCTTCAGGCTTCCGGTGCAGCGGGGAAAAAGAACCGGTTTAGCCGCGGATAAGGTGGTCTGCTAAACGGCCAAACAGAGCGCTGAACGCAGGGAGAAGGATACTGGTCTGTCTGAGGTCGTCTGAAGTTTTCTGGAAGACTGGCTTCGTACATCTGCCGGGCTCGAGTGTTGCCCATGTCCTGTATGCTCTGCAGGAGGAGGGGAGAAGCACAACGGGGACTCAGTCAGCCGTGAGACATTTTCCAGACAGAACCGAAGGGACACGGTAAGTAGGATCGCTATGCGGTGATTTTTATTTATTATTCAGGTTTACCATAGAGGGACGCAAGCCACAGGAAAGCGATCGATATTGATTTGATTACTTCATTTTGGTAGTTAAAAGCAAATTTAAAATATGCTGCATTGAAACGGATTCTGAAAGCCTTTTCTTTAGATTTTCCTAGTATTAACATTATGGGCGCTCCTAAAACACATGCAGGACTGTCCATCAGTCTTCTGGCTCAAGTGGATGTGGTTTTGGTATTCCACAGTTTTATTATACCACATAAATACCATACATAACAGTTGCATCTCTGTATTACACCACGTCTTTCAAACCAGACGTGAACTTTGTGTTGTCTACACCTTCTGATAACAAAATACTTGTAAGATGTATCACTCTTAACCAAACATGTCAAGATAAATAATGCATTGATCCAGAAAGTTCTGCCTTCACCCCAGGTAAACAGTGCTGGATGGAAATGATCCCTGCGGCTATAAAGGCTTCCTGACAGGGACTAGAGGCTCAGGTAGGCAGGGCCACTCAGGAGAGAGGAGCTGCACTGACAGTGACAGAGATTACAGCCCAGATGCTGCCAGCCCGGGCCTGTTCTTTCCCTCACACACACGCACACACACACGCACACGCACACAGGCATGCACACGCGCACACACAGGCATACGCGCACGCGCACGCGCACACGCACGCGCACACGCACGCGCACACGCACACGCACACGCACACGCACACGCACACGCACACGCACACAGGCATACACACCCACACAGGCGCGCACGCGCACACGCGCATGCGCACATGTGCACGCACGCACACGCACACACACGCGCGCACACACGCGCACGCGCACACAGGCACACACACGCACACACACGCACACACACGCACACACACGCACACGCACGCGCACACACACGCACGCGCACGCACACGCACGCACACGCACGCACACGCACGCACACGCACGCACACGCACGCACACGCACGCACACGCACACACACGCACACACACACACACACGCAGGCATTCACACAGGCATACACACAGGCATACACACAGGCATACACACGCCCACCCACACACACCGACAGGCACAGACAGACACACACACACACACACACGCACGCACAAGCACACACGCCCACCCGCCCACCCACACACACCAACCAACAGGCACGCACACACACACACACACACAGACACAGACACATATAAATACATACATGCACACACACACAGCGTACCTGGATCTGTTCTGCGGTCCACTGGTCCAGGTTGACGGATTTGACGCGGGATATGTGCACGCCCAGGTTCCGGTGGATCCCAGCACAGCGGATGCATATGAACACGCCCAGGTTCCAGGAAGCCCATCGCGGCCCTGCGGGGGGGAAACGGGGTCAGAGCCTGCTGCAGGACACATTGTCTGCTCCAGAAACTTCTCTAGGGTCTGTCCCACACAACCAGACTGCTCGCAAACCTTTTCTAGGGTCTGTACCCCACACCTACAGACAGCTCCAGAAGCTTCTCCAGAGTCAGTACCCCACACAGTATCCCAAACCTTTTCTAGGGTCTGTACCCCACACCTACAGACAGCTCCAGAAGCTTCTCCAGAGTCAGTACCCCACACACACAGACTGCTTTCACCTACACCTGTGCCTCCAGCACCTTTGTAGATATCACCAGTCTAAACCCCAAACCTCCACAGTCACCCCCTCCAAGGCAGTCTCCTCTGGAGTCCAGACCTTAAGCCAACAGTCTCCTCCAGTAAATATTCCTACAGAGTCTCACCCAGAACACACGCCCCTACTCAGTGAGGCCAAGGCCCTGAATTCAGCAAGACTCGCCACACAGCAACAATCTTCCCAGAACAGAACAGAAAGTTCCGGTGTTCCAGCAGTAGTTCCACTCGGTAGTTAACCCATCAGTATGCTGGAGTGTACATAACTTTCTAGACAGTTTTTGGCGTGGGGGGGGGGAGGGGGGGGGCAGGAGAAGAAATGACAGTGGGCTGTTGGCCGCCTGACGGGCTATAGATCATCACGCTGCTGGGAAATGGTTTTCTGCAGCTCCTGGGCCCCCGGCTCTTTATCTACAGTCGTCAGCCATACTGGGACAGGATATGCTGAATCCTGAATACGCTTTCTGCCGGCAGAATTAGGAGCACTGTAACTGCTGAATGCGAACAGTCCCTGGCAGCGAGGGGAGCCGTGGCAACGTGAAGTGCCCAAAATGTGCCAAAGTATTCCCCTGCAATCGAGCCCCGAATATCAACCGGCAATAGAAAAGTTGAGTCTTCAGTGCCAATGGACCGGACGTGCGTTCAAAACGGCAAACTTTTGTGGTGAACCACGTTTGCGGCAAACAATTACTGTTGAATGATTTAAAATGAACATACCATTTTATTTGCCAGCAACGCCCTTGTGTGTGACTTGTATTAACAATGCCAGCTAGCTGATTCGTTGCTTACCAGCGATTTATCTTTAAACGCAAGAACAAATATTAGATTGATTACAGTGTATTAGAACAGGCAAATAACTGTTGACTTTTGTTCTTTAAAGAGCCCCCCCCCCCCCCCCCCATCAGGAGCCATTCTTGTTCACCAAGCACTACCTTTTAAACCTGATAGCTAACGTTAGCTAATGTTCGCGCTGAACAGAAAAAAAGTTTGAAAATGTTGGGAAACATTTACCATCTTCACCATAGCAAAAATGCAGCCCATTACACGGTAAGTACTGAGTCTGATGTGAAAGTCCATGCAGTTACACAGAGTCTGATAATAAATTTTAAAAAACCCATGCAGTAGTACAGAGTTTGAGTCACAAGGCAAGACTATGCAGTAAAAGTTTGATTTGGAAATTGGGAGACTTTCATTCATCCCTCTCAGAGCTGGGGGGGGGTGTCACAAGGGGGTAAGGAACTTGTCTTGTACCCACAATGCAGCTCTGAATGTTGGGGGGGGGGTAGCCTTGAGGGAGACAGCCTACTTGGTGCGAGCGCTTCAGTAAATATCTAACTGCGTAATGGGACAATAAGGCAGAGCTTTTGGGATGAACAGTTTAATCCCCTCTCTGCTCGACCCATTTCTTTCATATTCCGGTTTTACAGCGGGGCCCAATCCTGTTCCCTTGTTCCTACTGTCCTGTAGTTTCTAGTTTCCATCTCTAACAAAGCACAACTCATTCAACAGCTAGAACTCATTCCAATCGCTTATTTTTCACCTCTTTTTTTTATTCTCCTCACTCTTGACACGACAATCGATCGAGGTCCGTCGTTTTTAAGGACATTCGAACTCGTCGAATGTTCCTTCCAAGAGCTAGAAGAGGTTGTTAGGTACTTTCAATATTTCCTTCGAGCAAGAAAACATCAGCATACCCTGTGGGGTAGTATTTTTTCAGAAAGCCTGACATATAAATGATTGACCAGAGGATTAATCTCTGGCAATCTGCCACACATCTCCCATGTATGTAACTGACGTGGCTTCCAACTGATGTTTGAAGGAGGAAGGACATTCCATTTGCCCAATTCATGATTTCTCAATTTCCCTGTCTTAATTTATTTTTCTTGCCTCTTTTTCTAGCCTCTCCCGATCGATGGAGCTAGGAGTAGAAAATTGGAAACAAAGGGGAGAAAATTAAGTGACTGGAATGAGCCCACATAGTTCCTGCTCAGCTCCTAACTGGTAAAATCAGGTGTTCCAAATTGGAGTTGGAGTGAAAACCTTCTGGATGGTTGATCTCCAGGAGCAGATCTCCGGACAGCTCTGCTCTAGCTATTGAATGAGGTGTGCTGTGTTAAGTTTAGAGTGAAGACCTTCAGGATCCCCAGGTACAGGGTTGGGCAGCCCTGCTCTAGCAGTTGAATGAGGTGTGCTGTGTTAAGTTTAGAGTGAAGACCTACAGGATCCCCAGGTACAGGGTTGGGCAGCCCTGCTCTAGCAGTTGAATGAGGTGTGCTGTGTTAAGGTTAGAGTGAAGACCTTCAGGATCCCCAGGTACAGGGTTGGGCAGCCCTGCTCTAGCAGTTGAATGAGGTGTGCTGTGTTAAGGTTAGAGTGAAGACCTTCAGGATCCCCAGGTACAGGGTTGGGCAGCCCTGCTCTAGCAGTTGAATGAGGCGTGCTGTGTTAACGTTAGAGTGAAGACCTTCAGGATCCCCAGGAGCAGGGTTGGGCAGCCCTGCTCTAGCAGTTTATGAGGCGTGCTGTGTTAAGGTTAGAGTGAAGACCTTCAGGATCCCCAGGAGCAGGGTTGGGCAGCCCTGCTCTAGCAGTTGAATGAGGTGTGCTGTGTTAAGGTTAGAGTGAAGACCTTCAGGATGGTAGATCTCCAGGTACAGGGTTGGGCAGCCCTGCTCTAGCAGTTGAATGAGGTGTGCTGTGTTAAGGTTAGAGTGAAGACCTTCAGGATGGTAGATCTCCAGGAGCAGGGTTGGGCAGCCCTGCTCTAGCAGTTGAATGAGGTGTGCTGTGTTAAGGTTAGAGTGAAGACCTTCAGGATGGTAGATCTCCAGGAGCAGGGTTGGGCAGCCCTGCTCAACAGAAACTGAGGGCCAGCTGTGAGCGTCTGATTTGCTGGTCAGGAGCGGCAAACCTTCCTCATCGACCTTGCTTATAATGCCTAAGGTCTTTATTTATTAGGTTTTTAATGCTGCGAGTGTCGTTTGTTCCCAAAAAAAGAACTCGCCCATAACCACATAAACACTCAATAAGCTGATGACAAGCCAATTTCCATTCCAGCTTCACAACAGAACATTTTTTTAACCAGCACACATTCACTGATGGAGGTTCTGGCAGCAATGGGACTAGATTATGGGGTAAGACTGGCGGAGGAGGGGGGATAGCAAGGGCTCATTCCAACCACTTTTTTCTCCTCGTTCCTTGCCCGACCAGGAAATCGATCGAAGTCTGGCAGGAAAAGATGAGCGCATCGTTTGTCAAAGTATTTTTCCGAAAATGCATGACATAAATGATCAAGCCTGTGGTCAGACCTCTCCCCACCTGGCACGCGTATGCCACGTCTGTAACTGACGTGCTTTCAAACCCACGTGTGAAAGAGCGAGGACATTCCAGTCGCCTAATTTACGGTCTTGATTCTCCCGTCTCCACTTCCTTCTCTCACCTCTCCCGAGGGATGGAGCAACAAGCAAGGAAAATAAGTAATAAGTGACTGGAATGAGCCCCAAACCCCCACCTGCACAGCCCTAAACCCCCCACCTGCACAGCCCTAAACCCCCCACCTGCACAGCCCCGCCCCAAACCCCCACCTGCACAGCCCTAAACCCCCCACCTGCACAGCCCCGCCCCAAACCCCCACCTGCACAGCCCTAAACCCCCCACCTGCACAGCCCCGCCCCAAACCCCCACCTGCACAGCCCCGCCCCAAACCCCCACCCGCACAGCCCCGCCCCAAACCCAGAGCGGCCTCACCAGGCCCCTCCACTCTGGGGCCCGGGGGCCTGGTCACCTTGCTCCCCGCCTGGCCCCTACACCCTCCCCCCGCTTCCAGGGCCGCGATTAATCACACGCGGCGTGCCAACATCTGTTCCGCTGTCAGTATCGATTCAGCGGACGACTCCGAACTGACAGCTGACAGAGCGGGAACGTCCCGACATTAATCACGCGGCCCTTTGTGAAGGTGACACGCGGGAGACGGAGCGGGTAGACGAGAGGCTCCGCCGCGCGCCGCTCGCTCCGATCAAAGCCGTCGCCCCCGTCTGCGCCGGTTTAACCCAGCTTCAGAGCCACAACTTCTCAAGGACTGCCGTCAAAGTCGGCACGTGCGCATCACTTCCCGTCGCGCTCCGCGGCTCCGCGGTGCGTACGCGGCGTGCACACCTGCGCCGGCGCAAACGCCAACGAGCGGCGGGGAGGCCAGGCAATATAAAACCGCTAATAAACTGAGGTGCGCCTACCGAGGCGACAGTGTACCTCAACACCAGCTGCCACGCCGTGGGGATATGCCCTCCTGGCTAGCTCGCTTCTGTCCCCGGGGAGAATTAAATTGTAGAATTCGGAACACGCGTCCGCTTCCCTCATTCCATTTTTCCCTCAACCCTTCAAAGAGGAGGATTTCTGGATGGAATCAGTGTTCTGGAACTCCATAGCTTTGAATTCCCAGTAGTGATGCTTACTATCAGCATTAGAATGTTCAGTTAAGAACGGTCATATCTAGGGATGTGTACCGAGAACCGGTATTTTTTTGGTACCGGTTCCTAATTGGTCGGTACCAGAGTACCGCTAAAGATTCTGGACAAATGATACTGTTTTCAGTATTTTTTTTAAGAGTCTACCTAACCGTCGCATAATTATGACACTGCTGCCGTCGACAGGTTATGACGCAGCGCCCCGTTGTTTTCTCTAGTAGTCAATATGTCGTCTCGTTTTTTTGACATACCTCGCACTGCACATGTTGACTTGCTAAGGGCTTAAAAAGCAGGTGCTGTAAGTTGTTTAATGATGTTGCTGGTGTTACCCCCTTGTGGTAATAAAAAACTATTGAATCTTTTACCATCTTGTAACGTCTTTATTTTATACACTAAATTACACACCGTGGTATCGATAAGAGTATTGATAAATACCGGAACCGATCAGGAGTATCGGTATTGGTATCGGTATCGGTATCAATAAAATCCTAACGAAACACATGTCACATGTTTGTGACCTCACAGCTTAAAGGGTGAAGGCCATTCCGACCCCCCTAATGAACCCAGTCACAGGTCGGCTCTGCCGTTGGGTTGATTTTGGGGGGTATGAATGTTCCGTACCCCCCAAACCGTGCCGTTCCCGGAGCAGAACCATCCTCGCCTGGTGGACCCCGACCAGGGGCGCACACCGAAACAGCCATCGCTCCGGAGCCTGATCAGAAACGACGCGGTACCGCGAACATCGCTGAGAAATAGCAGCCTGCGGCGGGCGGGAGATTGATTCTGGCTGCGTGTGCGCTTCCATAACCGTCAGGCTCTATGCTCAATGAATTCACCATCAGAAAAGAACAGAAACGACAGCCCAGTCCTGCACACACACACAAACCGCACACACCTCACACACACACACACACACATTAATAATTCAAATCTAAGATGATTAGAATTATGCAGGTTGCAAACAGAGAGAGAGTAATGAGGAAATTATGAAGAGATTAGAGGCAGAAATAATGAACTTTTTTTTTGTAATGAAATGGAGAACATTACTGTGGAGACCAGGGCGTGATGTCACACCGGAGCATCTACAGTGAGTGCTCCAACACCGCAGAGGGCATTTAGGTAATGGGGCTCCAGAGCAAACATGATGAGTACACAGCGCACGTGTCCCGCCGAGGGCCAGGGGCCACAGACAGCAAGCCAGTGTGGAGTCCGTGTGTGTGTGTGTGTGTGTGTGTGTGTGTGTGTGTGTGTGTGTGGCTCACAGCACTGACTCTCACACACTCAATCCCAATCAAACACCTACACTTCCTCTTCAGGTTGGATGCTCTGCTGGGGCTTCACATGCTGTGAGGGGAGAGTATGTACTGTATGAGGTCACACTCACACACAGAAGCTCACACTCTCACACACTCACACACTCACACACAGAAGCTCACACTCACACACACACTCACACACTCACACAGAAACGCACTCTCTCACTCTCTCACACACTCACACACTCACACACTCACACACTCACACACTCACACACTCACACACTCACACACACACACACACACACACACACACACACACACACACACACACAGAGCGGTGGCGGTCAGAGGGACATGGCTGTGGCGGAGGGCATTGCAGTAAACAGTACCTGCGGCAGCAGCAGTGCGTCCCCAGCTCAGACTGCAGGCCAGGACAGTTCAGCCCCCAGAGGAGAGAGAGTCTGCTGCATCCACAATCCACACCCCCACCACGTCCTTCTGTGGCCTCCCTACTCTTTCTCCATGCCCGCATGGTGTGGGTTTTGGCTCATGAATACAATTTGTAGATAAAAATGTGCAATAGACTGCAGTATTTTTAGGATAATTTCTAAACAAATACCGCAAATCTGCAAATCTTTTCTTATCCAGAATTCAGAAAGGGCCTTGTGTTCTCAGTTAATTGTATTCATTATCTATTTGGCAGACTTATCGGTGGTTTTGTTCACAGGACTAACACAACTCACGACAGGATGCGAATCTTACGTTGGCACCATAATTATTTTTCTCCTTTTTTCTACTGCTAGCTCCACCCATCAGGAGAGGCAAGAAAAAGAAAAGAAAGAAAAAAAAAAAAAAAGAAGACCAGAAAATTGAGAAAACATGAATCAGTAAGATGGAAAGTCGTTCCTCCTTTAAAGTTTGAGGACACGTCAGGTACAGACGTGGCAGATGAGAGGCAGATGGGGAGAGGCAGATCCACAAGACCAATTACATGTCACGCGATAATATTTTCTTGTTTAAAGGAAAGATTTGCAAAAAAGGGTTCCTAACTTCGACTTCTAGCTCCTACAAAGGCCTCGAGGTCCGAGATCTGCTAGTTTTCCATCATCCCTTTACCTGGGAGTCAGGTGTGAAGACAGTGCTACTGATTGGCCAGACTAATGTGAGTACCTGGCTGGGCGAAAACAAAACCATGGCCAGATTTGGATTCAAGGTCCAGATTTGATGACGGCTGATCTACGGTTAAGAGGCCAGTGGTTCTGGAAACCATTTATCCAGCCATTCTCTTCTTCCCAGTGGCCGGGTTAATGTTCACGCACACACACACAGCGCCCCCTAGTGCACTGAGGGTGAAGCAGCAGCGATTCAGACCATGACGGCCCCATCAAGGACAGGAAATTAAGTGGACGTGACGTTGCTTAAGAGCATTGAGAATTGAATTGAGATTGTTATCCTCAATGCATATACAGACTCTACGCTACTAAAGCAGGAGAGAAGCTGAAAGCGGCCCCCATTGTTCCACCTCTGAAAGCCTATTATTCAACCATTTTACAACACACACCTGCATGTGGCAGAAAATAATGAAACACATTCGTTCTTTTTGTTTCTTGAGGTAGCCATCCTGTGCAAATAATCCATGAAGAAATAATATATAGATATATATAGACACATATATATTAAAGCCTAAATATAGAAACAGAGAGACAGAACAGAGAGAGGGAGAGAAAGGGTGCGAGCATCGTTTATTTTAAAAATTAATGCACTGTGATATATTTGTCTCAGCCCAATTAAAACTCCATTTCCAACGCTATCTGGAGCCCATTTCGTCTGCTCGGTACTTTAAGGTGAGAGTACAGGTCTCTCCCAGAGGCATAACAGGAGACAGCCGTTCTCCTCACACAAACGGGGAGGTGCGGAGGTGTTAGTCTTTTCCGCAACAAAAATAAATTCAGTTCAATCCCACTTTAATTGTATAGTGCTTTTTAGACACACCGACACAGAGAGGCATTACAGGAAAGCAGGAAAATGTCCCATTTACAAAACTGTGGAGGGAGCGCACGCACGCACGCACACACTCACGCGATTGGGGTCCAGTGATTGCGGGTGGGAGGAATGTAAAGTAACATGGCCCCTTAGATAAACCCCCTTCTTTACATCCCAGCAGTCAACTCCAATTGTGAGTGACGCTCTGTAAATGAGGTAGCGCGGCAGAGTCTATTAGCTGTCCCCTGAGAACTCACCCTGGCTGTGCAGTGCAAGACACGCACACACAGCCAGGAGCCGTCCGCCCGCAGTCAGCCGGGCTGCACGATAGAGAACACGAACGGCAGATAGACAAAGGCCACTAAACAAATTGAACAAATGAACAAACCGAACAAACCGAAATGGAGCCACTCGCAGACGGGAAGAGGCAGTCCGGCTAGCTCGTGCTTCGGTTCACAGAGCAGAAGGACCGTGATCCGTTTCCACTTCCAATTCCATCCTTTTCCTTTCTCGTCCCGAACGCGAGGACAGAATTCTCGCATTTCGGCACGCTCGCAATGTGCCAATTCTTTCACGAAATGTGTTCTATACACAATTTCAGATATCACTCGAGCAGAGATAAATCACAAAAAGCCATATTCTGTCAAAAACCTCCCCATGCTACAGATCTCTGTCTCCACCCAGTGGCTGTATGGGGTATGTGAGCACACGTTTGGAGGCTAAGGAAGTAAAATCGTGTGATGGTGCTGCAGTTTGGACTTGACCAGAGAACTACACACACACACATCACTTTTGGGTAGAATAATCCAAGGTGAAAACACACACCTCAGCCCAAGACAATCCATAGAACAAAGAGCAGTATCACAGTCATTCTGGATCAGAGTTCCTCAACCTAAAAAAATAGTTAATTATTTTCTTTATTATTTATTTCAGTCAAACCAAGTTACAATTCATTAGACTAAGCAGGGGGACAATCCCCACGCAATGTGGAGTTAAGGGCTTTGGCTAAGGGCTGAACAGCTGTGTGGATCTTATCATCGCTACCCTTGGGCTTGAACCATCAACCTCCCGGTTCCCGAACAAGCGCGTTAGCTGCTAGACTACAGGATGCAACCTGTCAAACGCACTTTCCCCCAGGAACATGTCAAAGGACCATAAAATGCACAACACGCCAATTCCCCCAATTTCCAAATCCCGGGAGAAGAAGACTCTCCCGGAACGTAAGGGGTGAAGAGAGACTTCCCTGGAGAGAAGAGCGCATATTCACATCGTGTTTGCATGCCGTGACGCACAGAACACATTTCGTCATTTCCCCCCCAGGCTAGAAGAGCACACGCATGAACATTGTTTCACATCCCAGAGGCGCCAGGCAGCACTAGAACACACAAAGCTCCCTTCCATTCTCACCACACAGTGCACTTTCATTAGCTAGCAGTTTAGGTTGGAAAAGGAAATGTAGTGTCACACCAAATACAGCATGACAAATGAAACCACTCCAAATAAGGTTTTTAACCAAAGACTTTCACTTGACTAATGTGTTACAATTTAGAATTCCCATGGAATTGGGACGACACAAAATGAAAGTGTTTGCAAATGTTTAGAAGATCTGAAACCACGGCCCTTCGAGCAAAAGCAACATTTTGGGAAGTGAATCCCCTACAGGATAAGAGCCTTGTCTGGCAATTTTATTTCCGTCTTTTCTCAAAAGATTTGTTCATACAAGTGAAACAAAATGCTTGCGGTGCATGAGTGCAGCGTAAAACATGAGCACAAGGGGATTTTTTAGGTTAAGGCCCCTTTCCTGTTTACGGCTTACCTTTTCCAGGTCAAAGGTCAGAAGAGAAAACAAAATGAGCAGCATTTTTAAAATCAGTGTCCCTGAAAGCCCTATGGTGAACCCTACAGCAAAAACTAAAAGGGCTACAAAATGTCCCATTTCTGGTTGAGTAAGCATGAAATTACCTATATCCAAGAGCACATAGTGAATGAGATTACCACAACAAATTATTAAACTACAGGCTGCTTAGTCCAACTTGCACTCCATGCAAAATTATACAATTTTGTTATTATTAGGTCCTGGTGCTGAAAACGGTTTGTTGTGTGAATTAACTGAAAGGCCAATGTACTTGACAATTATTGGCAAGCCTCATCTCTACAGTCACAACATACAATTAATTGCAGTTCATGTATTCCCATTAAATTCATAATATGATCTTAAAATAAATAAATATTTGTATTACTGAACAGTAATGAAAGCAGATGACCTTGGACAATTCTGTCTTCATCACTTTAACGACTGAGACAGGCAGGCTTGTTTACCCATAATGCCCAGTGCTGAACGAACGGCGCTTCAAGGTAAAAGACCGTCTGGACGGCTGTCAGGGAGAGCCCGGACGCACATGACTCATGCACCATCGACGGCGTTTTTCAAAAACAACCGCTGACAGGACGCTGAGAAATGGGCTTGCCCGACGAGCCGGTTGCTGAAGGAAAACCGCCGCGTTTAATCAGCGGGGATAAGAGCGCATCGCAAGGGCCGCGAGTGAGGAGCGAGAACAGGAAGGGAGGGGCGAACAGGAAGAAGTGACGAGTCACCGTGCCTCGGCTTTCTGGAGCGCGCTTGGCTTCTGCAAGCGAACAATGAAACGTTACCGGGAGTGTCTCCTTACAGTCGCCAGGAACGAAAGTAGAGCGAGGATTAACCATAGCGCGGATACACGCATTCACTCATACCTGCTTACGCAAGAACATGGTTTTGAAACCCGTTTTTTTTATTATTAACCAAAACAAAAACTACAGCATGCCTACTGGGGGTAAGCCTTAATTTCAACATGTCACAGGTATTTATGGAATGACTGGACTTAACAAGACAACACTTTAGGTGTGACCAACCGCCGTAACAGGTTTTCCCCTGTCCCAGGTATTCAAACCAAAGATTGAACAACCAGACATTTGAAAAATGACAAAGCCAAGACCTTCAGCAACTGTTTTCACTGTAGGAAAGTTCCCCTAAATGTGCCTAAGCAGAGTACACACCATGACCTTAGCTCAGGTTAGAGCACAGTTAACAAGTGAACAAGTTAAGTGTCTCAGTAGCTGCAAACGGGAATCATATTTGACCTCTCCCAAGTCACCTGCTCAGTGTCAGGCGGTGTGTACCGCCAGTGAAACGATTGTTCTGGCAGTGATATAGCTACGTGCCAACAGGATACAGCTGTGCAGTGTTCCCGGCTGCTTCCGGAAGGTTCAGAGTGCTCGAGCAGCCCTGGACACGTTCTCACAGACCGACAGCCCAACTGCATCAAACTGCGCACAAAATCACACAACATATGTTCACCTGGCTGTAGTTTGTTTAACTGCAGGAGTGATGATGACGACGACCACGACAAATAATTTTATTTGGAGTTTGCATGGGCTTCCTCCAGGTACTCCAGTTTCCCCCCACAGTCCGAAGGAATGGTGGACAGGAGATACACACGAGTGTGTGTGTGTGTGTGTGTGTGTGTGTGTGTGTGTGTATACATGTACATGTTCACCCTGCACATGTTCACCCTGCAATGGCATTGTTCCTCTGTCCTGCACCCAATGCGTCCTGGGATCCGCCCCACCCAATGACCCTGAATTGGAACAGTGGTAATAAATAATGGATTAATTTGATGCGATACCAAAATAGCTGCAAGTAAGAGTCGAGAGTAAATTCACTCCCTTAACACATTTCACATGATAAGATGTATACCACTTCCAGCCTGTAGCCTAGTGGCCAAGGTATATGACAGGGATCCCTGTCGAACCCTTCAGCAAAGCCCTTAACCCTGCATTGCTCCAGGGGGGATTGTCCCCTGCTTAGTCTAATAAACTATAAATCACTTTGGACAAAAGCGTCAGCTAAATAACAAATTAAATTAAATTTCCAATCCCCAGAATCAAGCGCTACAGGGTGAAAACAATGGTGATGCATTTCTTTCCATGCCCCACAGCCGAGTGGAAAAGCGTGCCGAAAGAGCAGGGATGGAATTACACCCTTCAGCCGTCCCTGTCAGCACCCCCAGCAAGCCTTCCCCTAAGGAAGAGAGACTGAGGAACACTGATCCTGGATCAGCCTCTGTCACACTCACCCTCATCTGCACCCCCAGCAAGCCTAAGGAACAGAGACTGAAAAACACTGATCCTGGATCAGCCTCTGTCACACTCATCCTCATCTGCACCCCCAGCAAGCCTTCCCCTAAGGAACAGAGACTGAAAAACACTGATCCTGGATCGGCACCCCAACAAACCTTCCCCAAGGAGCAGACTCAAAAACACTGATCCTGGACCAGCCTCTGTCACACTCACCCTCATCTGCACCCCCAGCAAGCCTTCCCCTAAGGAAGAGACTCAAAAACACTGATCCTGGATCAGCACCCCCAACAAACCTTCCCCAAGGAGCAGAGGCTCAAATCACTGATCCTGGATCAGCCTGTCACACTCACCCCTGTCTGCACCCCCAACAAGCCTCCCCCAAGAAGCAGAGACTCAAAAACAATGATCCTGGATCAGCGCCCCCAACAAGCCTTCCCCAAGGAGCAGACTCAAAAACACTGATCCTGGATCAGCCTCTGTCACACTCACCCTCATCTGCACCCCCAGCAAGCCTTCCCCCTAAGGAACAGAGACTCAAAAACACTGATCCTGGATCAGCACCCCCAACAAACCTTCCCCAAGGAGCAGAGGCTCAAAAACACTGATCCTGGATCGGCCTCAGTCACACTCACCTCAGAGCCCATCAGAGCCCATCTTTCATCGAGCCAAAACAATCAACCAAACAGCCAAACCCAGGATTCTTTTCTAAAGCTCATTTCCTGGTCATGCTGAGAGACTGTGCTCACTATCGCTGCGGTTGGCTCCAGAATAGGTCATTCAGACCCGTTTTCAATATAAAGTCCAATTGTACAATTCTCAAAATACAAAGTCAATACGTTTTTCCCCCCAGAGAACAGTCGCTATCTGTGTTTCTTCATCTAATGCCTTTTACCATTTAATGCCTCCCCATCTGCCGATTTTCTTTAAGTTTGTGTTATTAGGACAATAAAGCAATACTTTGTGGAAGACTCAGGGACAGATTACGTCACTCTCTCTCTGGTTTCCAGAATGCACTGTGTCTCTGGCCCCAAACTGTACAACATGGCGGCACCGGTAAACTTGCCCAAAATGCTTTCCCCAGGGCTACGCAAATGCAGCCAAGTACACTCCCTCTCCAGTCTCTGCTGACGACCAATGCAGCTACGCTAAGGCACTGTGGCCACGAGGGAATTCAGAGTACGACGACACAACAAAAGTACTGGTAGCGCATCTGGCACGGAGGCCGGCTTTCATTCCTGGCAGCGAGCCGCAATTCATCAACACATCTAAGAATAAAAAACGGAAGCAAGCTGTGCTTTAAAAAAAAAAAAAAAAAAATCTCCCAGCATGCTCCTGGAGACACCCACGCAGACCTCACTGACGGATTCGATCCCAGCATGCACTGCTGATCTCAGGCAGTGTTGTGCACTGGATTGTGCTCTTAATGAGCAGGGCAGTGTTGGCACATTGCTCAGCCCCAGAAATCCAGCCTGGCTGACACTCTCGGTTTAAGGGGGTGTAAAGGCCCAATTCTGTACACCAGATATAGGGTGTAGGGGGTAATAAGCTTTGAGCAAAGAAAAAAAAAAAAAGGCTGTTGTGCAAATCCAACCCAAGTAGGGACCAGGTGCAGGACAAACTATTTCAATTATCAGAGAAGGAAGAGATCCGCACGCTGAATTTTTGCTCCAACAGGTTTATTCTTGCAACGTTTTGACCAGCAAGGCCTAAGTCAGGCTTTTGCTTCGTTCTCTCTGTAATGAGCTTTAATGCACTTACAACACTGCCGTACCCCACACACACACCTGCGTCCCCCTATCCACCTGCGCACACCTACACATACACAAACACTCTCTCTCTCACTTGCGCACATATGCACACACACCTTTTTAGAAAATGTGGATGAGGATGGCATGGCCAGTCAAGTGAGAGGTGCCCTTCAGATAAGAGGAGTTCACATGCAGGAGAGCAGACCAGAGTTACGGGGGGGGCAGGAAGTGGGGTTCGCTGGGCACCACATGACCGTCACATGACCGTCACATGACAGAGAGTGAGGAAGACCAGAGGTCAGAGACCACCTGACACCCCCAACCCCCAACCCCCAACCCCAAACCCCCCCCCCCCGTTAATCAGGTCACAGAGAAAATACAGAGCAGAGTTCAATCCCTCCTGGCCTCCAGCCTGGCACACAGACACAGCCGATGAGAATATAAAGCAGAGCTCTGAGAAGGCAAGGCAACCCTTCTCTCTCTATCTCACACACACACACACACACACACACACAAACACACACACACACACAAACACAAACACAAACACACACACACACACACACACACACACACACACATTAAAACACATACTTATGCACACGCATGTATGCAAATACACACACACGCACGCACGCACGCACCTTCCCTCCCTCCTAGCCATGGCTTAGCCCTTCTTACACAACTCTACAAAGCCCTCAAGGCCTTTTATTGCCAGCGTCTTGCGTAAACGAACCATCAATTCGTGTCCAGACAACACAAAGCACGGAGCGGTCGCTTCCAGGGTGCCGTGTGACCGCAAACAGAGGTGTGTGAAAAGTTAACACAGGCATGTGAACATACGGCAGGGAGAGAAACAGGGCGTGTAGTGAATTATCTGTGCGCGAGAGCGAATGTTGCGTCAGGGTGTTTACGCCGTTTCCTGAGTGCGCGTACCAAGCGGGAGAGAGGGGACAGGTATGAATGATATGTGCAGGTTCTCTACCTCACCAGCGTTTATCTGTGTGACAGAGACGTATGCGTGACATGCGACCAGCTACTATGAGGGCACTTGCGTTCCTAGCATGAACGAGTGTGTTGCAAGAATGTGTGTGTGTGTGTGGGTCTACATCAGGCCTGCATTGTAAACACACTCTCGGCACAGCCAATGGAGCACAAGACAGTGGGAAGGGAACTGGGTTTGTGACTCAGGGGTTGTGGGTTTGACGCCCAGCCAGCGGGCTGCTGCTGCACCCTGGAGAAAGCCACTCAGCCTGAGCTGCTTCAGCACACAGCCAGCTGGGCGAATCGACTGTATGTGAAAACGCGATGGGCACAGGCCGCTCTGGATAAGAGCGTCTGCTAAACGGTGAAATGTCGAAATGTAATGAAATGCAGAGCCGGCCCCCCTGGGGCAGCCCGACGTTAGCCCCGCTAAAGCCTGAAAGAATGCAAAACATGTGAGCGTCGGGAGGCTGACCGCAGGGCGAGAACGGGGGTCTGTGCGCTGTGCTGTACACACATTCACACAGCTATGCTAACCTTAGGGCTCACAGCAGGTTAGAGCTGTGCTGCACACACATTCACAAAGCTACGCTAACCTTAGGGCTCACTGCAGGTTAGAGCTGTGCTGCACACACATTCACAAAGCTACGCTAACCTTAGGGCTCAGAAGGTGAGAGCTGTGCTGTACATACATTCACTAAGCTATGCTAACCTTCAGGCTCATAGCAGGTTAGAGCTGTGCTGCACACACATTCACAAAGCTATGCTAACCTTAGGGCTCAGAAGGTGAGAGCTGTGCTGTACACACATTCACAAAGCAATGCTAACCGTAGAGCTCACAGCAGGTTAGAGCTGTACACACAACTCACAAAGCTATGCTAACCTTTGTACTTGCAGCAGGCTAGGGTTGTGCTGTACACACATTCACAAAGCTATGCTAACCTTTGTACTCACAGCGGGTTACAGCTGTGCTGTACGCACATTCGCCCAGCTATGCCAAATGTGCGCTCAACACAGGTTAGCATGGCTAGCACAGCTACAGCATGGTGCGCCCCAGATACAGAGCAGAAGGGTGACAGGAGCTAGTATCAAGAAACAGAAAAAGCAAGCTAGCTGGGTAAAACCCGGAACCCTCCCAAATCTGGAACATGGACCAAAGAGCGGTTCCCAAGTTTTAATCAGTGCAGTTATCTAGCCATCTCAGTGACACAGGCTAAAGGTGCCAGGCTTTGTCTGGTCACCCGTCCAGGTGAAAGTCTCGTTTAACACACCTGCTTTTTCACATGCGGTCCATCACAGCCAGCCAAAAGCTGCTGCCGGTTCGAGTGTTCTCGTATGTGCTTAAAGCTTAGATCTAGAACTACACTGGTGTGAAGGTTGGCTGGTCTTGAACAGCATCATAACATGCAAAAGGCAGGCAACGATCACAGCAGTTTCTGTAGTAATGATCTACAGCACAATGCAAACTGAGAATTTAAAATTATGAAGTCCTCTGACTCATTATGACTGCCTAGATTCTATAGATTATAGAGAACTACTATGGTTATTGGTTAATACAAGGCGCTTGTTGACTAAATATGGTAGCTCCTACCCCAATGTGTTCTCAAAGCTTCGCTCTCCCTGAATAAGTACACGTCAGTGTTTACGCATGTACCAAACATGGGGGCGGTGCCGTCCTGTCTGCCTGGGGACACTTTGCATGAGAACACAAGCCACCACCTTTGTGACAGGTATCCAGGCCTTTTTTTTTACCAAATAGACCTTGCTTTAGGAATGGGTATCTTTCGGTATTTTACGTTGACCTTGAAAATATTTTTGTCTGGACAGCAAGCCAACCGTGAAATCAATGAGAGCTGAAGGGCTGCAGTCAGTCAGCCCAAACAGGAAGCTCTTAATCCCACACAATCGATAGGTTGTGTACAGAACACTCTCCTGAACACATCAGGGACAGTGAAAACCACTGGACTCTTCTTGGCTATAAATGCAAGCCCTGCAACTCCACTGGGACACAAGTATCGCAGTGTTTTAATGGCATAAAGAATATAGGGTTACCCCAGTATTCACAGGCCATTTCAACATCATATTACCCCTCTCCAAAATAAAGCTATACATTGCATCTATATATTTTCTGTCTTTAGTAATGAAACCTACGGTGCCTTTTATGCAGTACGGTGGCAGTCATGGTAGATGGTCAGACCTGCACTGCTCTGAAATCTAATTAAGCATCCTGCGTATTGTGTAAGTGAGGGAACAACAGAATAATAATTTTATAAGCAATGAGGAGGAGAAATAATTATGGCACAGGGACACAGCTCCCCAGATTAATGAGTCAACAGCACTGGGTTTATGAAAATAAAATGCTAAACATAAGCAGCTGTGCATGTCTGAGTTCTGTGCCGGTCTGCTCTGACCAGAGAACAGAATACTAACAGCAGGCATGTCTGTAGCCTTTCTGCTGCCCAAGGGCTGGGGTGGTGAGTGGGTGGGGGGGTTGTGCTGGAGATAGCGATTGCCAACCCGTTTGGCACCCCCTGGACAGATGGTGCCCGAGGCAACGGCCGATGCCTAAAACAGGCCCTGACTAACAAACATGAACTAACCAGCGAATCCGCCCAAGGCAAAGACAGTACTCATGGCAAATCAAATTAACTCATACGGAGCACACTTTGCTGGACTAGACCGGACTAGGCTCGCAGTGGTCCATTACGGACGGCCTGTCATTGGTCAACACAGCATGACACAGACCCCACAATCAACAGAACAATGGGGAAAATAAAACACGGCCTCTTCACGCGAGTGGCTGAATAATGGACACTATACATGCAGCCTACAATACAGTGACTCGGTTTGTCGATTCGCTGGAGAATCCACAAAGCTCGTTGTCGAGGTCTTAATTGGCTTCAGATTGAAAGGAAACCACAAGTGCCAACGGAGACTGCGGCCCTCCAGGACTGATCTGATGCATCGTCTGAAAATCCATTAAAGGAGCATTATCAAGGAGAACACTACAGCAATATACATTCCGTTCTGAAATGCAGCACTGGTAACTCGTTTCCAACAGGAGCGTCTTGTGATTACAAAACGCGTTGATGATGGGAGTAGTCTATCAAATATGTGCTACCAATTTCCAAGAATGAAAAACCACAACGCAAAATGTTTAAATCGGATAACAGCGATGTGAGAGCACACACGTCAACACATTGTCGACACTTACAGCCCAGCACCATCGGCATCACGACTGGCTGTTGTCCAAGATGGCACAGTGCCCGAATAATGACGGAAATATCCAGTGTCTCCCTTCCCTGTGTGCTTTCACGGACTCAACCAAGCAACATGACTTCCTGAAAATCTATTTCAATCGCATCAATAGTAGTATCGATAGTCATACACTGAAAGAAGAAGCAAAATGTGTCCGATTTCAGGAAAGTCCCAGCTCGGACAAGTTGAACTTGTAAAATAAAATATCACAAACGAGTGACAAAGTTACACGTAAGGTTAGGTACCCAATGGCAAACAACTTGGTGTGTGTCAGTGATTCATCCAGTGGCTTCCCCTTCCCCCCCCTCCACAGTGGCAACAAGGAATTTTCATGAAAACACATGAATAAGTTACACAAATTACCGCACCTAGCGATCAAATATGCAAAGGGTATCTAAGTTAGTCTAGCTACCTCGTTACTTGTCCTATAGAAATCTGATACATGAATGGAAGTCGTAGACATGGATAAATCACGAGCACATTCACTCAGTTTAATCTGCACAAGCGCAAAACAACCTACATACAATGTGCTAAGAAGACCGGCTACCAGGAATAGCTAGGCGTTTACACAGCGACTCAGAACTGGGTAACTAACATTAGCAAAGTAGCTAACTAGCTAGCTAGATATTCCAGTTTCTGCCCACTGCTGAGATGGCAATCGCTACTCTTTATTCCCCAAAGCAGTAACTTACGTTACCCTGTCGCTCGCTAGCTAGTTAGATTTTTCCACTTACCTAGCGAGCTAAGATAAAATGAAATTAAAAACAGATGTGACATTGGTGATCTTTTCAACCAAACAGCGTAGCTTTTCATTTTGCCAGACAGCTGGCAACACAGGGCTAACCTGTATTAGCTTCGAAACCATATTTTCACTTGTTGCATTAGCTTGCGAGCTACAGATATCGACATATGTGGAAGATATCTGTTAGCATGCTAGCCACACGCGACTCCCGGCAGTCGTACCTTTCGCCTCACAGTCGGCGCAGTATTTGTTGTCTTCTTCCCTCAGCATTTTAGACAGGATGGCCTGGTGCTGCTCATTGAGTTTCTGGGCCTTTTCCCTTTCTGATCTTGTCGTCATCTCTCTGCCGGTGTAGGACACTTCTGTCACGAAACGCTAGCCTTACCCTTAAAAACCGTGCCTAAGTAAGAGGTATTAAAAAGAAGAGCATTCCCCGGGGCACCGTAACTACAGTACGAACCCGTGAAGCCAGATGCAGCACTAAATATGGCAGAAATCGGGACGCACCCGGAACCGGAACAGTCTCATCGCTGGAACTCATAAACCTGCTTGGTAATGTAAAGTAGCTAAATACCCCGGCGCAGACTGGCTAATAACTATTCGCTAGCTACGTTTTATTCAAGTCAGTCTAAACAAACGTGAATAGCACGTCGTGAGATTTTTTTCCTGGACAAATATTCAATTTTTTGTATTTATTTTTTAAATTCTCATGTATATTTACACCATAGACTGTAGAAAAAATATAAGACGCTTACATGTAGATGTGTTACGTAATCACTGATGACGAAAAGAACAGGCAGGTACACCTTGTGGAGATGGAACGCTCTTTGAATTGTAAAAATAGTGTGGTTATGTTTTATATAAATGATGACTATGACGACTACAAATTGTAAGAATGACACATCAATTTTATTGTTTTATTGACCCAGCAATCCTCTAAAGGGTGGCTAACGGTTTAAAAAACCGGCATTTCCTGAAATGAGTCACGCTCAAATGAAAAATGCATTGTTTTATAAAGTATATTTTAAGTAATTATACACACACGGCTATACATATATAAACAAAAAACTGTACATGCATATTAAACAGTAAACATGCGGAGTGGCATTTTCAAATACAGATAAGAGTCGGGATAGTACTTCATTAATAAACCCCTTCCCCCAATTCTCGCAATATAGCCCACATCTTTCCTTCACAATTTAAAAAGGCCAATTGTAAACGTATATATCAGCACTCATGCGCTCTCGTCTGAAGCATACAATCCCGGCCACTTATCATCACGGTTCAGGCTCTCAGACACGAGTCGGCGGAAGACGCTTCCTGCACAGCCCAACGTGTGACCATGCAGCGGCCCGATCAACCAGCAGGGGGATTCTATTTTATAAGCAATGAGTATTATATGAATATTACTATTTATCTATTCAATACGAGCACCAGCTGTTGGAGGTACATCTCCCCCTGATGAAAGCTGCTATGCACTGGGTGCCTAGAGCATGTAATCATAGACTAATGCACTGGTAACCCCACCAAGCACTGGACAGCTTAACACTCTAGCTTGTGGTTTTTCAGCTAAACTCCTGGACACGGTCAGTCAGCTAAAGCCCAGACTGAAGCCTGCAACTATAACAGGCTGCTTGCAGTGACTTCAGCAACCAGACCACTCGAGAACCATGTAATGCCACTCTTGGGATTGTCAAAAGCCCCCCTTTACAAATCGGCAAAGACATGCATGAAACTCATTATGAAATGCTAGCTGGAGAAAACACTCATATTCGTATTCAAGAGCTCACAGCATGTCTTCTATATACAGACAGTTTCAAACAACTAAAAAAAAGCTTCTAGTCTAATTTTAGAGCAGTCTTCAGGGTGTCTCAATGCCATTCCATACCGAAGCAGCAACTCAATGTACGGGGGCCAAAAGGTCCCATCGATCTCTATGTAGGGTTCGTGCGGGGTCTCCACTAGTTTGTTCATTAGAAGCTGGTATAAAAACAGAGAAAATAGTGATGAAATTAGCTGGTTGAATAGCATGCAATGGTGGAAAAATAAAGATTTGGACACACAAGAGACTTAAGAGGCCAGTGCATTTCAAATCATGCCACTCATTAACTGAATACCACTCAATGTGCAAATATGTTATCATTTATTGTCCTGCTTATTTTTGACTGGCCAAGGCATGACCAAACCTATATAAGCAAAATTCTAGGAGAAAGATGGTTCACCAACAATATTCATACACACATGCTTACCTCAAGCATTTCCCTCAGTGTAATTACATCCGCTGTTGGTTCTGGGAGGATATTCTTAAAAAAAAACCCAATAAAATTTACATTAAAAGCCTGTTATAATAATTCAAATTATTCAAAACAGGGTCTCAAGTGCTTACTCCACAGGGTTAACAATGTTCCCATGGTTCTCACTCAGAGTGGGGGAAATGCAGAGCCCCATGCCGTAACCAAACCCACCTTCCCTTTCTTGTTTGCATTTCCTTCCTGTTGAGGAAGTGGAAAGTGTTCTGCCAGGATGTCACTGAGGGTTTCCATTAGGTTGTCATGGTAATCTTTCACCCTCTGAATTTTCTTCTTCATGTCCTGCAAAACACTAAGTACAGTTGTGTTTTAAATTTTAATTACATGTCAAGGGATGTGTCTTTAAGAGTGCTTAATTTCATCCAGAGCTTCTGTGACTGTTCTGTGTCCATGTGCAAATATGACTGATGATGAGTTATCGATTCCAAGAGCGGGATTTAGCTTCCATTCCTCGAGGAGCAAGAGCTGCTGGTTCTCCACCCTCCCTTTACCTGGGACTAAATGTTTAGTTCATTTTATAGGAGGAAAGAGAACCAGGGCTTTGGATTTGGATTTGAGGGCGAGATTTGAGGATTCCTGACTATCCATCCCACTGGGCTCATTCCAAGCCCTTATTTTTCCTCCTCTTTTTCTTTTCTCTGCAATTTGCATCCAGGGCCGAGGCACGTACCCCTTCTCAGATAAGCGATCGCCTTCGTCTCGCAGGGCAGCAACTCGCTCCGCGGCTGCCTGCAACACCTCCTTCTTCTCTCCCACCCACTCCTGCTCACTGAGGAAAATAAAAACACATATTACTACACTTTCAAAGTGTACACAGTTCAGCTCTTTCAAATATTTCAGTGTCAGAAAAATAAAGGGTGACAGGATTTCATATTTGGAATGGTTAAAACCGTTAATTACTGCAGACAGATTAATTAACGGGTTAATTTTGTTAAAATCATGAAAACCTTTTTAAAGTCTCCTTGAGTTTGTCTCTTTTTGCTTGCGAGCAGGACAGAACCATTTCCAGTTGTCTGTTCAGTCGTGATAACTGGAGAAAGAAAGAAATGTATTATTTTTTTTAACTTATTTGAAAGCAGCTAGCATCAAAAGTAAAAGCTGGCGACCAACACGCAAAGCAGCTTAAAGTTTGTATACCTCCTCTTTTCCGACAGCAAGCAAAACTTCAGGATTTGAAGACAACACTGAGAGGGAGACAAAAACCGGTGTCGGAATATAATTATACGATTGCATTTTCTGAACAGATTGTGCTATAAGAGATGAACCATTATTAATGTGCATTAGGAAAGACTCCATAATATCCATCCAATAATTACATTTTGCTGTTGCAAATTTAAGAACACTTACATTTTGGCTGTAATTCTTGCCACTCCTTAAGTTCTGCTTCAAGGGCGTTAACTCGACTCACAGTCTACAAATCAGAAGGATGTGAAGTTTTATATGGCTGACATCAATGTATTTATAACAGTAAACAAGGTGTGTAGGGCATGATGGAAAAAAATGTGTGGATTGATTACACTTATAAATATCTACTCACCTGATAGTTTGGGTTTTGAAGTGACTCGGCTTCTGCCAAAGTTAGATCATTTTGAAGCTGCGGGAAAAACGGTAACCGTTAAGACGTGGCTAGAGGTTAAATTTAAAAATATATATTCTAATGGGACCACGGTTCTTACACAGTTCTGTGGATAGGACGCGCGTTTAAAACCGTGGTTTTGTATCCAACACGTCACGCACCTGCTGAAGCAGAGAAAATTGCTCCTCGCACTCATCCAGAAGCTCAGCACGCGCTGCCTCCGAGAGCTCCCGACTGACTGGTGTATCCGGGGGCAGATTCCCCTGGTACTCGGACATCTGCTTGGCTAACGCCTGAGCCTGGTTCGAAATAAATATGTAACGATAATGAATAAAAGCCATTTGCCATTTACCAACCACCCACGTAGCCGCGACTGACTTAGCTGTTGCTAGAAAGCTTGCACACGATACATTACACATTATAGCTCGATTCTTAAAGGAGAATGATGTTCATCTGCTAACGTTACGGTTTTTATTTAACTTACATTCTCCATAAGTTCGTCTGCATCCTGAAAAAAAGTAAGGAAATAACAAAGTTATGTACAAAGTTAATTAAAAAGCTTTGTTTACGTTGGCTACATTACAAAGCTTTCATTTCTTTAGGCTAGACACGGTACCATGTTTGCCAACAAGACATCTCGGTGCTAACATTAGCTAGCTAGCACAATCTAACCCATGTGAAGAAGTTGAAGCGAAACAACATTGGAGTTTACATACGATAAACAAACAGCTAGTGTGACTTAAAAATAGTCGGAGTCTCGCAACTCTACAGTACGTTCTCTTACCATGTCTAAAATGCTGCAATGACAGTACACAATAACAACAACAGACGGTCTCGATAGTTAGCTAGCTAACGACTTCCACAACTAAAAATGCCGCCAAACATGACGTAGCCAGGAAGCGGAAGTCGAAGGTTGACACAGTCAATCACCTTGGAAACGTTGACCTCATATTGCATATGATTGGCTCAGATTTTTCCAACGAACATCGTTACGTAATCACGGTAAATAAATCAATAACGTTAGCCTATTTAGACATTAACTTACTGATATCGGAAAACAATTTACCGAACATTGGTTCAACATTGTATACTGAGAGTGTGTTAGTTTAGTGTGTTAGTGTCACATTGACACATTTCACATCTTTTGGTTTGTCACTGAACTGAATTTTTTCACTTTACACTACGAAACTTGAAGTCATTAAAATGTTTGCTCCTGAAAGCATTCAATACCCCTTAATTAAAAATAAGGACCCCTTAATTCTGTCCCTGGGTGGCAAGCCCTTAATTAATACATTTAAGGAGAAAGCCCTTCATGTTATAATTAAGGTGTATTTCAGGTGCTGGATAACTTATAATTTACTTACGTTACCAATTAATATTATTATTAATAATAATAATAATAATAATAATAATAATAATAATAATAATAATAATAATAACAGTTATATATACAAGTGAATTGTTGTTGAAGGATACATTCTCCAACTTAGAAAGTCTTAATGTATGCATATTTTCACTTAAAATCTGTCAAAAGCTCACTTTTTAAGGTGAATTAAGGGGTTTGGTTTTATAGTGAAAACGGTGCTAATTGAGATTAATATTTTATAAGCGCCAGGAACTCAACTTTTACGAAAACGATGGTCAATATAGCCACCTAGTGGACACATTGAATGCTTGCATGAAGAAGATTGCATGCATAAAAGTTAATGCTGGACTTTTAAGTCCGATGTGTTTGTCTGCATGTGTGTGTCTCTGGACAAAATACACATTTTTATGAACATATTTTAATAATGATACAAAAATATATATATATGGTCAATATGCCAAATCCTATCTGTTATTTAATTTACATTTGTAAATTATAATCCAAAACAAACGGACACAGAATAAAATAAAATGAAATAACTATGCTAATATTCTAATCCTTATGTTTATCTAAGAATGATTTCTACTAAATTAATTATCTGTGGCTCTTAGTTATTACAATAACAGTTTTTTTTATCGTGTCTTCAGTACAGAATGCATAGGTCTATAGCCTATTACTCTTACGTTTAATTTAGGGTAGCCTATAACAATTACGAATTTACATAACCACCTTCCGATTACAAGTGTCATTTTCAGCAGGTCTCTCCATATATTACATTCTGAATTCAACCGTTGCCAGAAGTTTGCCTTCACAAATCTCAGTTTTTATATCAGACAAACCAAGAGGCAGGAGAGAAATAGGTAGAGGAAAAATAACGTCACACATGTGAGAAAGCCAACTTAAATGTATGTCATACATTTAAAAACGGTGTTACTTTATTAAAATGTGTGATATAAATGTAAGCTTTTTTGGGTAATTGTTTTTATTTATCTTTTAGCCTACTTGATCAATGATTTATCTTTAAGTAGGATATTTAAGAAAGTTTAAAGAAATGCTGCTTTTTTAATATAACTTTAAAATTTATTTTGATTGAATCACCTTGTAAAAGTCAATAACACTATATACAAATAACACAGTAGTTCAAAAAAGTTTGTATTTTATTTACTTAAAGTTATGATTGGCAAGGAAATTGTATTGTAATTAATTGTGTTATTTATTAGTTATGTTACCCCCGAGTCTTATTTATTCATATCTTATTACTTTATTGGTTAGCTTTGACATTATTGGCTGTCACTCAAACCTTCAAAGCGAATTAAACGCCAATTATATTGTAAATAGCTGGAGGGACTAAATATAAATTACAGTGGATTCTGATTCAAACAACCTGGAGGATGGCTACATTTTCACCTCAATAATAACAATGCTTTGTGGTTATGCGTTTATTCATAGCAACTTTTTATTTTATTTTTTAAACTCTTTAAGAAAAGCACTTTGGTTTGCATATAATTAGAAATGAAAGATGCAGTTCTGGAATAAGTGCCTTTTTTTAAATTACTTTTGATTATTGAATTAAAAACATGAACAAGCATCTGGTCTGTCTCCAGCAAATGGTTCCTCCATCTGAATGGGATCATTGTTGATGAATCATTGCAATTTCTTCTCGTCAAGGATACAGAGAAAGACACCAAAATCCATCCCTTTTGAATGATTCCATCTCATAATTATTGGTGAATATTAATAAAGCTTTAATCCGTTTTGCTTTTGTGAATTATGCATAGTGTGTGTTTATTAGTTCATTGTTCCATATGCTCCACATAGTGCACCAATACTGTTAAATATTATAATTAATGTAATATATGACAAGTTGTAATATATGATATATATTAGAGCTGACTTTGATTTTTTGTTTTGTTATTACACAGGTTATGCATAGCAAATATTTCCTCATATTTTAATAGTACGTGAAGGCAGAGGGAAAAAACGTAACATTTCCTTTCCTCCTAAGGAACTGCTTAAGTGTTGCTGCTTGAGGGCATATGTATGAATACCGTGAAAGTGGACTGGATCAGTAGAGGTAATTCCACTGTTTATCATATGTGGGTCAGTTGACTCACAATGTTTTCCCTATGCAGGATAGGGGAACAGGTGAATCCACACTATTTTCCATACTATAACCTGGACCGTCCCCGGAGCCCCTCAAAATGGCAGCTGTGAATGAGAAGCTGTATCCTACCATTTATCAGAATGAAACTGCTAGTTTTTACGCATTCCACTGACGCCGCATATACTATACCAGAGCAAATTTACACTGTAAGACATCTTACAATGTACGACAAATCACATATTTCACAAAATAAAACCATAATGTTATTTCCCCCCTCAAACTGCAAATAATACTAGTCTGTCAACATTGAATGTGATCATAATTGGCAATAGTGTAGCGTAAATTTTATTTATATGACTTGCTTTATTGCTTGAAAAAAAAAATCAGACCTGTTTGCAGATGTGTTTATCCTTTGCTATCTTATAAAGCATTAAACACAGCATTATATTTTTTTCATTGCTTGCACAACGTTATCAGTTCTGACGTTAATGAAATGTAAAAAAAAAAAAAAATTTTATCAAAGTTATTTATTCAAGCTAAAATAAAAGTCTAAATTAAGGATAGATCACAAAGTGCTAGGATTGAATAACCTCCGAAATCAATTCATTATGAAAAATAACACTAATATGTTCACTCATTTTTAAAGTCAATTTGAGAATATATTAAATATATATATATATAAACATTATAAACAATACCAAAGCAAAACTACTAACATTAAAAACAATACCAAAGCAAGTGCTAAATGTGGTGTATAACTGTATAACGTTGCAAAACAGGTTGTTCCCTACCCTTGGTAAATATTTGTTTAATATTTCTACCACTGAATAATGATCACATGAATGTCATAGCCATTGGTATTGATACATATCACAGTTTTGCAGTTTCAGTAACTTAACACGAAATTAAAATAGATGTGTATGTATACTGAAATAAATACACAACACTGGCAAAGTGTATTACAAATATTTATATTTCTGTTTAGACCATATTATATTTGATTCAGTTGTATTGCACACGTGTAGGCCTAGGTGTTTGCTTTTAACATGAGAATATTTTAGCCATCAGTTGTCATGCTGTTCATGCCTTCTTCAAATGAAAAAAAGGCTGTAGGTTATGTATAGATTTGGGGACAATGTTTATCAAAGTGCGGAATAAATATGGCATTGGGTGAGTTTTTAATCGCAGGAGACCAAACTGCTTATTTTCCCGGAGGCTTCAGTCCAAGGCTGGAGGTTCTGAAGAGCATACAAGGACGTATTGTGAAGGCAAAGCGGGTCCGGGTTCGCCTGGTGATTCAGTGTTTTTTGAAAAGCCTCCTGTTGGAGTTGAATGAGGATTCGGTTGGCCTGTTGCCGTTCGGCTTCCCTTTCCTCTGTCGTCTGTCGTCTAAAACGAGGGAGAGAGCGAGAGAGAGAGCGAGAGAGAGAGAGAGAGAGAGATTTCTTGATTTATTTTTTTACAGCTATATTAATATAATTAGGCCTATAACATATAAATGTAATATTGTAAAACGATATGTGGATAATTAAATGTCAATTACGTCAAGTACTACTACTACTACTACTACTACTACTACTTCTAATAATAATAATAATAATAATGACGATAATAATGATGACGATAATAATAATAATAATAATAATAATAATAATAATACAATTACTATTATTACAATTATTGTTATTCGTATTATTAGTTGTAGTAGTAGCCTAGTTGCAGTAGGTCTAGTAGTAAAAAATAATGATCGCCTTCGGTATCATCATCGACATAATTGCATCGGCTATCATCAGCAAGTGCAGGCCTAATAGTAGCGTGAAGGGAACATAAGGCATCTCAATTTCTGTGCCATCAACTACTGAAAATATGTTTCTTATCATTTTATTCTATTGAATATATAAATGAATGCATAATAATATGCCATTTGTCTTCCCTCAAAATATTTGTTCTGGGTTTATTGCTAAATAATGTTGCTATGCGAAATAATATTTAATTTTTAAGACTGTGATAGGGCTACTTGAACCAAACTATTCATTTTCACATAGAATTAGCCAGTTAATTAAAGCTATTAGGAAGTTCGCCATTTCTAGAAGCAGAATGTATCCGTTTTCAGTAATGATTTTTAAACTTAATTTTGACTTTGTTTTATAAGAGCTAAGGTATGAATTCACCATTAAAGTAATCAAAACTTTACCTCCATTTAGTTCTTCTGTTTTGAAACCAAGTTTTGACTTGTGCATCAGTCATTTTGAGTGACTTCGCAAGGCTCGCTCTTTCTGTGGACGCCAGATACTTCTGTCGATGAAATCTCTTTTCCAGTTCACAAATCTGAAGTCTAGTGAACGACGTTCTAGGCTTCTTCTTCTTGGGTGGTGTCCGGTTCTGGTACGGGTGACCTATTCGCCGAGTTACCGTGAATGGTGAGAGGGCCGCTGGATTGGGAGACAAAAATAGCTTTGTATCATTATTATTATTATTATTATTATTATTATTATTATTATTATTATTATTATTAGTAGTAGTAGTAGTAGTAGTAGTAGTAGTAGTAGTGGTGGTAGCATTAGTAGTAGCTATTGGTAGTAGTAGTAGCTACCATTTATAGTCATCATTGGCATAAATATAATTGCCATAAGCACTTGTAATAATAGAATGGAAGATACTTTAGTGTAGTGTATTCAAACACAGCGAATACAGTATATTGAATATCCTATCGCCTTCCTTTGCCTGTTCGTTTCCTAATCTAATGCACAAAGGAATCCATGTCCCAAAAGACATAAATAATATATCTCGAAACACCGAACAGATTGAAATAACAAATAGTGATACATAATTGAAGCGTCTGCTCTGCAACAGCAACAACATTTTATTATGCCATTTTAATATATATGTCGCATACCTTTAGTATAATTGCGTTCACAGTATAAAAACTCCTGGACGCATATTTAACAAAAAGTACGGTAATTATATTTCCTCTACGCGTATGTAAAGGGCAAAAATATTGAAGCAAAAAATTGTTTGAGATTGCTAAACAACTACAGTGTTCATAAGTGTACTGCAATGGTACATTTGTTTTAAATTCACCGATTGAAAAGTTTGGCAACCATCGGTGCTGATAATTTTATTATTAATTTTATTTTTTGCACGGTGAACGATCTCAGTTCAGTCCTGATGTAGTAACTATGCCCGTAGTCATGCTATGTCATGTAAGAGCAGCATATCGTGATTACCCAATTTATTAGTTTATGCAGGCTAAATGCACGGTAGGGTGGAGGTGAATACAAGTTCGCTAGTAAGCTAGCTCGCTCATGCCCTTTCAAATCCACGTTACAGATTTAACACCAGATATGTGATATTTTATTCAGGATGTAGGTGCGGTAGAGTATAGTTTTTGTATCACGTTTACATTTTGGAATAAATTCGCACTTGACATTCAGTCGCACATTAATCCGTCTTTATGCCTTCCATAGCTACGTAGTCTATTATCAAAAAAGATACTGTGAATGGGTGAATTTCGACAAACCTTGCTTAATGCTGAATGTGTAGCCTACATATTAACTCCGTAAACGCTGTCTTCCTATTTTTGAATATGAACTCTTTGGACTTCGCTCAAAGTCTTTCAGAATTCGTCCTAGAACACACATTTGTCAAAAAAAAAGAAAAAGAAAAACGCCCGTGGCACGCACATTTCTGCAACTACATACTCATATATTCACTGTTACCTGTAAATCTATCTTTTGCAAACCTTCTGTTACTCTCCATCCAAGGAAATGTTAATCCCGTGAGATTATTGATGGTGTTCACGGTTCCAATACCTGGCACTGTAGCCATGCTTGTGGGTATAGATGAATGAGCGTTAGTTAGTGGTCGATGAGCTGGCACGCGTATCACTCCGGCCGGATTCAAGTTACTCCCGTTCATGTTCATACCCATATTGTAGGAACCGTTAAAAGATACACCACTGCACGAGTTGCTGTTATATCCCCCAGCATTGCTGATGTTATAATTGCCGGCCATCGTTTGGTAAGCACTACCGACGATACATCCTAAACCCCAATCGGATTCTTGGATCCTGCTGTTGGGAATCATGCAACTCCCCTGATCCGCTGCATTGTTCAAGATTTGATCGATCCCAAAATTTATCGGCTCTGTTTGAGTCTGGTGAAGATGAGCGCCAACATGATCCATGGTCAGTTGAATCCACGAATACAACGGGTCTCCACGCCGTTCACCTTTAAAGAAGTAAAACGCGTCGCGTTGGTCCAGCTGGAGTCGATCTCAGTGCGTCTGAGTGTCGCACGTGTGCGAGCGGGGCTCAAATGAACTCCATGTATTTATTTTCTTCTTCTTTACTTTTTTGCCTGCTGGAGCCTGGAGGAGAGCATCAATCAAAACGCTAAACAGACAGGCTGATTTCGGGCTGCGCTATTTAACTTCGGTACCTAATTGGCGTGAATCTCCAAGCTCCCAACACTTTTAATGAAAACTGGTTCATGACATCTTAAAATTCAAATCACATAAATGATTAATGTAACCAAACTGTTCACCTTTCATTCGTCGTCCGAATTTCTGCTTCTAGTAGCCCTTTATTTTTCAAATCTACTGTAAAATGACAACAAATTAACAGATGAAATAAATCAACAAAAGTTCGCCCACAATACGTTTGACGTGGGATGCATGCAATTAAAAGAATACATGGTCAATTGCGTTTTTACGCGAAAAGCAAAACTAAGTTAGAGGAGTTCAATAGTAATTCACTAATGACATCAGTTAAGCCAAACCTTACATCTCAGACCAAGCATCAAGTCATGCATATAAGTCATGAACCTAAGCAATTGAACAATGGATATCCTAGATGTGACCGTATACTGTTTTTTTTTAATCAAGGTTCAAGTCGAAGTCACGTGGGTCATAGATACCAAATAAAACAATTAAAATCTGTAGCTTAACAACTGTTGTGTTAAAGTGAAGGCGAAGAATATGATTGTATGAACTTCAGTCTTGTCTATGAGAACTATGAGTCTTGTCTTGTCTCTAATTTGACAGAGATCCCTGTGAAAGTAAAATGAGCTTCGGTAACGTTCGAGTCGAATATTTTTAGGTCGCCTGATGTTCTTTCTTAAATTATTGATTTATAGTGACTGCATCGTTCTCATTGGATAATGGAAAACGACAGAAAAACGTTTTAGCAAAAAAACAAAAATGGGTAAATAGGTTACGCAATGGAAGCTTATAGAATTTAAATTCAAATTAGAACCCAATGGTAGAGAAACGACTAAAACTACATTCATTTTTTTAGTCTATGCACTGAAAAATAGCCTACTTTACATTTTAGCTTTTCGTTCGCTCGTCAAAAGCGAAGATAGAAATATTTTAATTTTTTTATAATAATTCTACAAAATTCTACATTTAGGCTATATAGGCCTATACAGCCTAACCTGGCTGTAAATGTCTTCAAAACATCACTTGTCCATAATGATGGGTTTATTAGCTCAACCTCTTTGCCCCTTTTAACTAAATTCATACTAAGACACAAACAATGCTATGGCCGGTCTCACTCCAATTTCACTCTTTAAATTGGACTTTAAATCACCCTATCTATCATAATATGGCCAACCTGACAAGTCTATCTGGTTGTACCTGTTATTTGTTCGTTTCCCCCTATGGTAAGTGTGAATGAATTACTAAACAATTAAACAGCGAAACAGTGAACAAATAAATCAACGAGCCAGATGAAAGAACTAATGAACAAAATAATAAATAAATAAATAAATAAAAAATAACGAGCAAACACTCGATAATAACCTAAACTTTGATTCCCTGTTATAATATGGATCTTTATATTCAAATGCTTCTTCAATAATTAAACAAAGCATTTTAATTTCTTATGCGCTTGAATTATTTATCGAAATATTTATTTTGTTTATACATCTCATATACCTGCAGCTGTGCAAGCTGCTTACACCGGCCTCCCGCTTCTAGCACACTGCCGACTCTTGTCTTGAACGGGAACAAATTAATTTGTCCCGATCATTTTAAAGAGGACAGACTACCAGCAAATACAAAACAGCTGTGACACAATGATTAATGTTGGTAGCAATGCACGTGAAGAGGAAGGACAGAGCGAAGAGTAGAATCTTCTCAGCTGCTGTGTCTGTCAGATATCGGCTTTGTATCGGCCCACCCCATTGACCCTCTACCGCGTCCATCGTTTCAAGGCAATAATGGCTGATAATTACCCACTTGCCGCACCATAAACAGAGCACGTCGCTGGCATAATGTACAGCAGCGTTAACATTGCAACCTGCATTTCGCTAATGGAGTCAGGGTTTAATCTAGTCAAATTCTGGATTTACTGACCCTTACCCAAAAATATACTGAATACAAATGTCCTTGCAACACTAACATGGAATAACATTGACAAGTATTGTCAACAGAGGGCAAAAGAAACTGTACACTGAAAAAAGGGCAGAAATAATGCTGTTTCTTTTGTGCATTTCCTTCGGACATTTACTACTTGGCAAAATGCTGAACACAGTCATAATTAATATGAATATAAATACTTATTATAGTTGTACAGTTTACAATTGTACAATTGTTAACACACTTTCACATTATTCAGGTGGTAACACTGGTATTTAATCTGTGCAAAGGTGGAACGTCTTGGGGTTAGAAAGTAAAAGTCCTGCCGTGTGTTTCTTCCACCCATGAACTCAACCAGCTGATTTCACAAATCTCCTGGCTGAAGAAGTGTGCTAATCAGCAAATCCAGATGATCGTAAAATACTGGGGAGGACTTTTACTTTCTGAACCTGGATTTTCTACCACTGAATTTATGTGATTACTTTGTCATTTGGGATTTGAATTAGTAATAAAACTATATGCATTCTACTCAACTGTGTTTGAGGTCATGGGGCACATAATGCTATGTAATGCTTGTTTAATTCTGTCATGCCAATACAGAGATGTTCATGCAAGATGTGTATTAATGATGTGTATTCAGGCAGAATAGCAGTGAAGCAGCACAGCTGACATAGGTTCAGGAGGAATCACCACTTCTGATAACCCAGACAGTAGTTTATTTCCACAAGGCCTTTTTGACAGCAGTAGAATGCATCATAATTATCAGGAGAGAAAGAGTGGGAATAGCTGACAGGAGAAGCTTAACCATGCGTTATTATTTATAGGTGACTCATTTTCGTGGCTCAGGCAATTTGATACTTGTCTCTAGATTGCCCCAAAATGCACTCTGCAAAAAAACATTCAATGTGAAGTCCTTTCAAAACTGATATCCAGGAAGATGTGAATATCACTAGAACAACTTTCCATTTGAATCATTGTTGTTCTTTTGGACAATGCTTTTTATCACGACAGTGAACACTTAATGGCACAGCAATTAACACTTAATGGCACAGAAATAAAAAATGATTTATATAATAGTTGAAACATATTTTGTGTGATATCTTTGTGAGTCAATATTAATGTTCATAGTTTGGAATGTAACCATTGCAATGGTATAAGTATCCATCATACTTTCTTATTCTTATAGACGCTAAATGGCTCACAATGCCAAAGCAATTACTGAAGGTAAAATGCTCAATTTTCACCACTGTGCCTCCAACTGGACTGTCAAGAGGGCATCCAAAATCACCCTTGACCAAATTTTCCAATATTTGATTGTGGATGAAATTAAGTTCAGTCCTCGTTGTTCCTATGCAACAAAGCCAAAATGGTTTTCAGTAATCTCCTGTGCCAGGTCCCATGCTCTTAAGATAAAAAATGGACCCACCAAGTCAAAACATTGCAAAATGGTTGACAGTACACCAGCTGCTTTTAAGCTACAGACAGTTGAGGCAAACAGTATACTTAACCGTTATTTTAAAAAGTGCTTTGAAAACTGTTTCTAGATTGCTTTTCACAATTAGCATGTATTTTTGGAATGCAGGTCACCCATTGGCTGCTAATTCCTTTATCTTCCATTTGAATTTGACTGCAGCTAATCACATGGCATCTTTGTCTGCTTTAATTGTACACTTGACATGAAATACACTTTATCTGTAATGAAGCATGAAAATTATTTATCATTGTTTGATCTCTTTTTGATATTTTTAAATGCACAATAAAGTGCAATAAAAGTGATGTGAAATAGAAAACTACTAAAGGTTAAATATCCAGCTTGTTTAATCATGAGAAAACCGAGATCAGGATCACTTTTCACTGAAAGTTAAATTCTCTGTCTTTCCTATTGATAAACCTGCGGACTAGAGCAACAAGAGCTTTTCAGTAATGTTTATATGTGTGCATATTCTCCAGAGCCAGTATTTGAGTCTGTGGGGCTCAAGGTTAAAAGAGTCACCAAAAGAATAAACAATAAAAATGATAACCCACTATATATTTGGACAGTTGGTACAATTTCTGTTCTTTTGGCTCTGTAGTCCAGCATATTTGATATGAAAACAATAAATGAGGTTGAATTGCAGACTGTCCCCTTTTTAATTTGAGGGTATTTACGTACATATCAGGTGGTGCATGTAGGAATCACATCCCTATGTATACATGCCCCCCCCCCCATTTTAGGGGACCATGTTTTGATTGCCTTTGTAGTCTATTATTGTTTGCTTGTCAACATGAGGCCCAGAGTTGTCCAATTTCATTTAAAATCCAATGTGCTGGACTGCAGAGCCAAAGGAAAATGTATCAACTGTCCAAATTCATACGGACCTCACTGTATATGGCCTAAAGAACGGGCTAGCTCTGCCTCATTGCTGGGAATGCTTTAAAGACTGAATTAAAGTGAATATGGATTTTCACTCTACAGATCCCCGTATAACATGGGGAAACTTCCTGTTCCTACCAGCAGCAGCGGCACCAGGGTCTCCAATTACAGGCGTACCGGAAGAATTGGCGGACTGAGGGAGCGGAGCGGTAATGGTCAAAAATTGGGTATGCCTAGGACACCCAGAACATGGTGTGCAGCCACCAGTGCCTAGCAGTGTCCGGAGTCTCTCATTACCAAGCAGGGGGCTGCAGGTTTTAGACAGCAGACTTTTCTGTGCTGCTGTTGGACTCAGTCTGAAGTGCAGGGGATCCTGCTGCCTTTTTAAGAACACAAGAGGGGGTGTCCCACTTCCCCGTCCTGCCCTGACCGCAGGAGGAGAGCTGGGCTTTATTTCAGAGAGGAATACACCCTAACACTCTCACACGGGCTACTCTAACAGAGTACATATGAGTCCGGGAATACACCCTAACACTTTCACACATGGGCTACTCTAACAGAGTACATATGAGTCCGGGAATACACCCTAACACTTTCACACATGGGCTACTCTAACAGTACATATGAGTCTGGGAATACACCCTAACACTTTCACACATGGGCTACTCTAAGAGTACATATGAGTCTGGGAATACACCCTAACACTTTCACACATGGGCTACTCTAAGAGTACATATGAGTCTGGGAATACACCCTAACACTTTCACACATGGGCTACTCTAACAGTACATATGAGTCTGGGAATACACCCTAACACTTTCACACATGGGCTACTCTAACAGTACATATGAGTCTGGGAATACACCCTCACACTTTCACACATGGGCTACTCTAACAGTACATATGAGTCTGGGAATACACCCTAACACTCTCACACATGGGCTACTCTAACAGAGTACATATGAGTCAGAGGAATACACCCTAACACTCTCACACATGGGCTACTCTAACAGAGCACATATGAGTCCGGTTCCCGTCACCTTGGAATGATAAGGTTCTATATGAGATATTGAGCTTCAGAGCTTTCACATGCTAACACAGCAGAACTGAAATGCAGGGCTGTTCTTCATAGATCAAAATGACAGACACCCTAAAAGTACTCTAAATGTACTATATCAAAATCCTATGAAATTGTCCTGTTAACAATATATTTATGACACTAAGTCATGTAGATCAAAAAAGTCAGTTAGAACCGTATAATGTACTCTCAATATGTACTGTGTAAGAGTTGATTCAACACTGAACATATTACTTTGTGCTGGTTATTCTTTCAACAGAAGTATTACATTGAGGTGCTGCTTTCACCACACTTTAGAAGGTAACTGGAAGGAAATGCTAGTTATCGATGGAGAAAGTGGTTTAGATGTGGCGCTAATTGGCTTTCAATCTAAAAGCTTAACATTCAGGGTTCCATCTCTGGGTTTTTGTGAGGCCAAGTGTTTGACTTTTCAAATCACATATTGTAGCATGGTTGCAGGTTAATTGTGTATAAAGATAATTTGTAATTTGATATACTGAACTATATAGAGCATGCTCATGTTAATCACTAATTCCAGATGGAAATCAATGCTAAATCACCTCCTTTTTCAAATTTATATAAGCTTCACTACGATTCAGTTCTATACAGCATCGGTTGTCCAGATTTCCTCAATAAACAGTAAATATTCTCACTAAACAGGCAGTCATCTTTAACTTCAAGCCTAGTCTTTAGCATTGAGGGCACACAAAGCAACCCAAAATGCATGACATTCCAATGGCATGTATCAGAGTCTGGGGCTGTAATTCCTCACAGGCCAGTACATGGCAGAGCCACACACACACATACACACACACACACACACACGCACAAACACACACACACACACACACACACGCACACACACACGCACACACATGCACAAACACACACACACACACCACATACACACACACACACACGCACAAACACACACACACGCACAAACACACACACACACACACCACATACACACACACACATGCACACACACACAAACACACACACACACCACATACACACACATCACACACACCACACACACACACACACACACACATGCACACACACACGCACACACATGCACATACACACACACACACACACACGCACAAACACACACACACACGCACACACACACGCACACACCACATACACACACACATGCACACACACACTCACACACACAAACACACACACGCAGACACGCACAAACACACAGACACGCACACAAAAACACACACGCAGACACGCACACACACACACACACACACACATGCACACACAGACACGCACACAAAAACACACACGCAGACACGCACACACACACACACACACACACATGCACACACAGACACACACACACAAACACATGCACACACACATGCACACACACTCATGTACGCACACACACATGCACACACGCACACACACAGACACGCACACTGAAACACAAACACACACACGCACACACACAGATGCACACACACATGCATACACACTCATGTACGCACACACACACACACACACACACACACATCAAAAGGGGGGTACAATGATTTTCTAAGATGTCTGTGCTTTCCACTTCACAAACTTTAAGGAAACATTCCTGCATATTAAAAATCTAAACCAATATTACATAGTGAAATCACATCACCGTGGGTAAGGGCATTGTGTTGGCGAATGAATAATAACACAAATTAACTAAGCCATACGATAATACCTCTGCAGGTCATGACGTTCTCTGTACATCTGAATAATCGCCTCCATGCTTTCTAACCTGGGGCCACATTAATCAAAGCATCCCCTTGTGTCGGGTCTAATTTGTCTTTTTTAATTATTTGTTACACTTTTCCTTCCATCGATGATTTTATTCATGATGCAAAACTTGTTTTTCATAAATATATTCATGATCACACTGTAATATATCGAGGCAATACCTCGCCATTATACGTTTGTTACACAGCGCCAGTGGAGAAGGGAAATGGAGAGCCAGGGTAATTGGCTTCCATTTCTGCCCTGTTCTTCCCGGCAGCACCCCGATAACTAATACCTCTGTTGTCATGGAGACTTTCAAAAGGTAGGGTTTCCCCGGTTATCCGTTTGTACCCTCACCCCCACTCCCCTCCATTAAGCTGCAGCCCACACCAAAACAAACTCGGACCACAGCCCAAACGGACAACAGAGACTCAGCCTGCCTGGTGCCAGGGCCAGTCCTGAGGGGCCAACACTTGACTTTAATGGCCTCATCTGATGGACCAAAGCTGTAGAAACGAGTCATATGTCCCCACTAACACTCAACGTGAAGGTCAGTATAACCAATTAACAGAGTGTTTGTCTTTACTTCAGTACACACCCATTCTGATTTTTTATTTTAAACTTGCCCCATTGCATGTTGCATGTTGCATTTTGTTTTCTATTTATTGTTTGACTGTATTAATGAATCTGCAGAAGCAGTCATATAAAGACATGATGGTAATTGTATTAGGCGGCACGGATGGTGCAGTGGGTAGCACTGCCGCCTCACAGCAAGGAGGTCCTGGGTTCGAATCCCCGTCGGCCGGGGCCTCTCTGTGCGGAGTTTGCATGTTCTCCCCGTGTCTGCGTGGGTTTCCTCCGGGTACTCCGGTTTCCTCCCACAGTCCAAAGACATGCAGGTTAGGCTGATTGGAGAGACTAAATTGCCTGTAGGTATGAGTGTGTGAGTGAATGGTGTGTGTGCCCTCGGATGGACTGGCAACCTGTCCAGGGTGTATTCCTGCCTTTCGCCCAATGTATGCTGGGATAGGCTCCAGCCCCCCTGCGACCCTGTTCAGGATAAGCGGGTTCAGATAATGGATGGATGGATGGATGGTAATTGTATTAATTGGCTCCTCATTGAGAAGACAATGTGCATCTTTTAGTTTGCAATTTTAGCATTTTCCCAGCTGTGAGGATATAATTGATAACAAAGGCATACAAATACTATTAAATAAAAATCATCTTGTGGTAAGCAATATGTCAATGCATAAATAAGCCTGCTAAAGAAATAATCACTGCTATAGGGCCAAGCCTGCTATAGGAATAATCACTGCTATAGGGCCAGGCCTGCTATAGGAATAATCACTGCTATAGGGCCAAGCCTGCTATAGGAATAATCACTGCTATAGGGCCAAGCCTGCTATAGGAATAATCACTGCTATAGGGCCAAGCCTGCTATAGGAATAATCACTGCTATAGGGCCAAGCCTGCTATAGGAATAATCACTGCTATAGGGCCAAGCCTGCTATAGGAATAATCACTGCTATAGGGCCAAGCCTGCTATAGGAATAATCACTGCTATAGGGCCAAGCCTGCTATAGGAATAATCACTGCTATAGGGCCAAGCCTGCTATAGGAATAATCACTGCTATAGGGCCAAGCCTGCTATAGGAATAATCACTGCTATAGGGCCAAGCCTGCTATAGGAATAATGACTGCTATAGGGCCATTCCTGCTATAGGAATAATGACTGCTATAGGGCCAAGCCTGCTATAGGAATAATCACTGCTATAGGGCCAAGCCTGCTATAGGAATAATCACTGCTATAGGGCCAAGCCTGCTATAGGAGTAATCACTGCTATAGGGCCATGCCTGCTATAGGAGTAATGACTGCTAGGGCCAAGCCTGCTATAGGAATAATCACTGCTATAGGGCCAAGCCTGCTATAGGAATAATCACTGCTATATGGCCATGCCTGCTATAGGAGTAATCACTGCTATGGGGCCAAACACTGCTATAAGGCCAACCATCGGAATAGGAATAAGCACCACTATACGGCCAAGCCATATGTCCAAGCCTGCTATTGAGCCAAACCTCCTTTCGAGCCGAGCCTACCATAGGGGCTAAGCCAGCCATAGGGGCTAAACCAGCTATAGGGGCTAAGCCTACCAAAGGAGCTAAGCCAGCCATAGGGGCTAAGCCTACCATAGGGGCTAGGCCAGCCATAGGGGCCAAGCCAGCCATAGAGGCTAAGCCTACCATAGGGGCTAAACCAGCCATAGGGGCTAAGCCAGCCATAGGGGCTAAGCCTGCTCTCACAGTGCTCACGACTCAGGAGCTCAAATCTGTTAACTCTCTGAAATGTAGCTCAATCAATGTATTATCATTATTATCACTACATACAAAAATGAGAGAGATTTCACAGGGCATGATATACAGTATATTTATCATCATAATAATGATTTCATGACTTTTTGTTTTTGGATGTTGTGTTGATTTAAAACTTTAGGGAAAGTGTTTCTAATTCTCATCCACCATTAAAAGAAAACATTTACTAGCAGTTATTTTATTATTGGCATTTTGGCAGATGCTCTTATCCACAGCAACGTACAGTTGATTAGACTAAGCAGGAGATAATCCTCCCCTGGAGCAATGCAGGGTTAAGGGCCTTACTCAAGGGCCCAACGGCTGTGTGGGTCTTATTGTGGCTACACTAGGCTTCGAACCACTAACCTTGCCGGTCCCAGTCATTTACATTAACCACTACGCTACAGGCCACCCATGGTCTTATTTAAGACCATCACTTGTAAATCACAATCAGTCAACTCAGTGAGACAGTTTCACCTCTTGGCCCCTAAGCTTTAGTTCTGGCAAAAGCACAACTCTCCACACCTGCACCCCACTCACAACAGGAACTGCACTATGTGAGCCTGCCCTACTCTGAGAAAATGTGTTCGGCAGTGATGTTCATTAATGATACCTACCCGACGCCATAATGCCTGCGGTCCTCCCCGTGGGAGGGCGTGTTTCATTGGGCTTAATTGAACAGTACGTTTGTAAGACATCGCGGAAACACAGAAGCAGTCAATTTGGAGGAAATTGAGATCCGCCGCACTATGGGCAGTCTCCATTGCTTAGGAGGACTGCCTGTCTGGTTGACAGGTCTAAGATTGATTACCTGGCCCTGGTTGCGTTTATAACTTGATCAGCCAAATTAAACCCTCGACTGCAGGGACCCCTCCAAGGTCTGACTGGCTAAATTTAATTTAAAAACTCGTTCTCCATATCTTCCTCTTATCGCCCAATTGCTTCTTTGTTCACGTCCAAAAAAAAAAAAAAAAAACTTCAGAAAATGCGGCAAAAAACGAGAAATAGGCTCTCGGTCGTTTGACCAATTCCTTTGGGAGTTGCTCGTCAGCTGACTCTGCAGCAGCCAATGGCAAAAGGTTGATAAGTAAGACACATTAATGTACTAAAGACTTAATGAACTTCAGGCAAACATGAAAGTGGGGGATGTTGCTTATGTTATTAGTTTATGGCAGATTAATGGGGATAATCATTCAAGTGATGGAGATAGATTACCCTCTCCAAGCTGGTCTTTTCTCTCGCTCACCCAACAAGAGGCAGCGTGGGGTCTGGCAGTTGGAACTGGTTGACTTCATTAGAGGGCCTTAACCCTGCTTGATAAAAGAGGAACGAATTGGCCAAATAAATTGAATCAACAAAGCAAAGTACCTGCAGATTAGATTTAGGGGGAGTTGACAGTTACACCGCCGCTTGTTTCGGAACGAGGGCGAGAAAACCGATAAATGCTCCCGTCCAATATGCGTTTCTGCTGCGCGACAGCATTGCTACACACAATAGCACATACATAATTTAAAAGCAATCATTTTGTAGTGGAGGGGGGCGTATGTAGAAAGATCGCTCGTCTTAGTGACAAATTAATTCAGAAACGTATTCTACAAATCCAATTTCAAAGGAGGCCCCTCCCTTTTGTATTCGGTGTGGCCTTACTACTATTCTCAGAATAGCAGTGGATCAGACTTTAACAGCAGCATATAGCCTGCAGAACAGAGGTACCAGGAGTACACCTGAAATACAAATGAAGTGTTCCTGGTTGGTAAACAACAAAGAGAACCAATACTGAAGGTGGGGTTTTTTTTACTCACTGCAAAAACAGACAGAGAAAGTTAATCTTAAATAATTTGTTTTATATTTAGACTTGAAATTACTATTTTTATTATTGCTGTTTTGCTGGATAAGATGCTGAGGTGTAACAGTTTGACTAATTTCAAGATTTGCCAATGGGGTAATACAATTTTGCTTGACGGGCAAAAAGTAACTTTTAAAACAAGCTAATATTTTATACTTAAAATTTTTAAAGTCTGATTACAGGACTAAAACACTTGTTAAGACAGTCTTTTTTGCAGTGTAGATACACATTTGTATTTGGGGAGAATCTGCTTGATTCCTCAGTTTAACCACTGGTATATTCTGCAGAACCTGTGGGTATCGGACCAGACACACCTTCGGGACAATCTAAGCCAGTTAAGTATGGTAAAGCCCTGGACAAAATTCTTTCCACTCTGAGATTCACACTGTTGAGCAGAACTGGTATGTCTTTCAAAGTAAGAGGCAGCAACAACACTGGGAAGTGTTTTTATGTGATATTTTAGAAATGTACTGATATCCAAAACACAAAAACTCCTAAGAAAAATCTATTCATGGATGTTTCAGGTATTTCTACCTACCAGACATTAAAGGTAAGACATATTCAATCAAAAATGAAAAGCACATTATAGACTGCGCTCTTATCTGAACTTTTCAGTGAATACTACAGCAGCCTCTGGTTTCCCCCCACTGTCCAAATACATGCAGGCTAGGCTAACAGGCAGAAAGTATTCAAGTGTGTCAAATGAATGGAATGATCTTCAGAGTAAAAATGGTTGGCATTTATATAGTGCCTTTATCCAAAACGCTGTACAATTGATGCTTCTCATTCACATACACAGCGATTGGCTGCAATGCAAGGCACCAACCAGTTCATCAGGAGCAATTGGGGATTATCTTGCTCAGGGACACTTCAACACACCCAGGGTGGGATTGAACCGGAAACCGTCTGACTGCCAGATGACTGCTCTTTCCTCCTGAGCTAATGTCGCCCAGAAACTTTGGTTACTTTTTGGCAGAAACCTTTGTTACTTTGGTTTGTGAAGGGACAGGGAGACATGTTGCTCCCCAGTAATATTTTCATATTAATTAATTGCAAGATTATCTAGTATGCTTGTGAGTCTTGATGCTTGACTAAGCGAGGTGGGCCAGCAACGTATCTCCCTCAAAGTTGAAACAAAACCTATGCCAATGGTCACAGGTTTTGTCTTATTACATTATCGACCATAGTTTTGGCCTTGATTTAGATATTCTAATATACTATACATGGCATCCAAATGGAAGCACTTGTCTCCCATCAGGAATGACGCATTTTTCCAGCACAACAACAACATTCAAAGTGGGAATTGTTTCAGCGTTGTTTCAGCATCTCCGTTCATAATGACGCATGCATGTGTCCACGACGTTCGCAGTTATATGTTACAAACTGAGACAACGCAGTGCGCGTTCCACGGTGAAACTGATTGGCTTCAATGCTACACGCTTGGTCCTCGATTAATTAGTACCGCTGAAAACTAATGTCGCTGCAAATGCAATAAACACGGAGCGGACCTAGAAGGTAACGTTCAAGCGTTCCGGTGGTCTTAGGCATTGCCCTGACAGTTCTCCCCCAGATCTGAGACACTGCTTCAAAGCTATTGGCCAGCTGCTCAGACAGGATATTGCATCTCTCAGATGACAATAAAAGTGCCACCATCTGACGGCTGAGGGGCTGGCATTGGACGCAGTCCGCTGAGAGGTTTAATCATTGTCTGCCTTCCTCTTGCCCACTCTGCCTGTCAGGGGGGCGGTGACAGATGAAGACAGAGGGCAGGTGGACGCTTTTTCGCGCGCGCAACGCTCTCCTTCCTTCCGCTGGTCTCGACTAGGGCCGAACGCGAGCGCGGTTTGGAACGGAGACAAACGCTAAAACAAGCTAATGCTCGAAGAGTTTACGGAGTTCCCGTTGTTCGCTGATGAATTGTGAAGATTACGGTAGCATGCATGCGAATAGGGTTTTTAATCACGGATTTAAAGTCGCATGGTCCCATCAAGCCGGAGGTTAGATAATAATCACTAAATACATTTATTTCCACCCGTTGGAAAGCATTGTAAAGAATGCTACAAGTGCACTGTAAGTAAAATGACAATTTACATTGGAAATACCCGTAAATTAGGCTACCCATGTATTCACCTTACATCCAGAATGCTTTTTATACTAAAAGTACTTTTTGTGGCAATTTTTGGGTCCCTGGTTTCAGGAGTAGTTTCACAAACATAGACTTTCCCCAGCATTGTGGTCAAGGATACTTTATTTGAATACAGTAACAAACAATTTTCAGCCAAACAGTACAATGTATATGGTCTCCAGCTTCCACCAAAACGTACAGTGCCCTTCAAAGACTTCTTGATTTGGCTGTCTACTCCACAATTTTAGATTTGTAATCAAACAATACTACAGTGCTTAAAATGCAGATTACTCCGCTTTTATTTTGTATTTTTTATACATTTAGTTTCACCGTGAAGAAATTACAGCACCTTTACACATAGCGCCAACAAAGTAGTCGTGTTCAGTACTTTGTCGGATTTCCAATGCATGGGATGACTGCTTGAAGTCTGTGACCCAGATATCGCCAGTTGCATCTTGTCAAGTGATGACCATTCTCTCTTCCGCATAAAGCACATTCAATCAGATGCAGATTGGGTGACTAATTTTCCAGGTTTTACTGTTGCCTTAGCAGTATGTTTGGGATCATTGTCTTGCCGTAGTATGAAGCGCCATCCTATGAGTTTGGAGGCACTTACTTGACCTTGAGCAGATGACATGTTTCTGTCAGCTTCAGAACTAATTCTGCTGCTGCTATCAGCAGTTATATCATCAGTGAAGACAAGTGAGCAAGTACCTGTGGCAGTCATACAGGGCGAAACCACAACACCCCGACCACCATGTTTCACAGATGAGGTGAGATGGTTTGGTTCTTCGGCAGTTCCTTCAGGCCTCCACACTTTTCTCTCTCACACAAGTGAATGTTGGTCTCATCTGTCCAGAAGACCTTTCTTCAGAACTCTGTAGGCTCTTTTAGGTACTTCTCAGCAAACTGAAACCTGGTGAAACTAGTGGTTTGCATCTTACAGTGTAGATCATGTTGTTTATGAAGTCTTCTGTGGACTGTAGTCACTGACAGATCCACACCTGCCTCCTGAAGAGTGCTTCTGATCTGTCAGACAGGTGTTTGGGATTTTTTCTTCGTTATGGTGATAATTCACCAGCTGTCAGTGTCTTTCTTGGTCTACCAGGCCTTTTGTGATTACTGGGCTCACTAATGCACTCTGTCTTCTTAGTGATGTTGCTTTTGGTAACACTAAGGTTTGGCCTATGTCTCTAACTGTTTTGTGTCCTTAGTTTTTTGTTTTTTTTCAGCCTCATAAAAGATTCCTTGACTTTCATTGGTCCTCATGTCAAAAGACTAGACACTGAATACCTGTACTGAGGAAGCAATTAACCACACCTGACTAAAATTGAAAAATCGTGTAGTACCGAGCAAAATAAAATAAAATATAATATGTATAAATGACATTATAGAGCGCAGTATAAGTTCTTAAAGACTCAACAATGTGTTCACATTAGCGTAGCATAAATTGTGCAACTTCATGAAGTACAAAAAATCTTCAATTACATGGTTGAGGTTTATTAGATTCTGTCAATTATTTGTAAGAGCTAACAAAAATAACAAAACAATAATCATAATACACTTTTATTGGTCGAAATCAAGGAGTCACAAATTAACAAATTAACATTTTAGTAAACAGAAAGTGTCACTCTTGCATCACTAGATAAAAAAATAAGTAGCTTTCTAAATGACGTTGTAAACAATGTAATTACAAAGACTACTACTGGCAGCTTTTCGTCATAGTCCATGTAGTTGCAATATAGAAAGTCTCACTAGATGGAGCCAGAGGGCATAATGTGTCCTCACTCTGTTGCCCAGGCTACCTCAAGGCTTCTTAATTCTGTAAGTTCACACAACACGCACTGTCTTCACAAATCCTGACAAGCAGCAGAATTGACAGGGGAAAAGACAGGATAGTTGTTTTCTTAGTTCACTTTGAAAATGTAAGTAGGGATGCCATAAAGGGCATCGAATCCTTAATTCCAAGGGCCCTGACAGACAAGGGCCTTCAAACAAAATTAGACAAAATATGAACATATTAATTTCTGTGGTGCTGGGGCCCAATGTGGAGAATTTTGCCATGGGGCCCAACATCCCTGGTGGCAAATACGTGGCGAATATAATAATAAAGCACACTACAGCTATGATAGAGCATGATACTGAATGAAAGGAAGACTGATATGGTTATGGATATTAGGTGAGTGATATGTTATCTTCCGATTTTCTTCTCCCTGCTAACCAAGTTAACCGTCTTCCTATTTTTAGCCGGGCTGTTTCTATGTTAATAAAACGTACAATATTGTTTTCAACTTCAAAAATAACACACGGATACTATGGAAATTAAAATCGCTCGGTTTTAATTAAGGAGGCGGCTATTCACTGTTTCGCCACGCGGTGGCAGTTGCAGCACATTCATCGGATGACATCGTTAATACCCACACGACTTACGAGGAGAGCGTTGCACCTTACAACCAAAACATGGCAATTGTTGCGCACGATTTTGTTAAACGCGTCTCCCAGGAGAGCAAAGGGAAAGACTTGCGATATAAAAACGGTGAAGAGCTCAGTGCGGTGTGTGTGGTAAGTCATTACAGACGCCTGCCACTACGACAGCTGCACCATTCACACGAATGAATACAAATGAATATCCCGCAGTACAGAAATAAGCACAGAGTCAGTACTGTCAATAAAAAGAAGAACACTTATTTCCTTTCGAGGGTGTGTGTATTATCGCGTTTGTACATTCCCGTACGATTAAATTTTTTTATTTTTTTATTAAGTTGTGTTTATTAAATAATCATCGTCCTTATGTCGAATAACAAAGAAAGCTATATAAAATAAACAATACACACAATAAGCGATTTTGTGTGCTCAAAAGGGGGAAATTTCTATTATAGTATACTAATGCAATAGTACAATAGCCAAGAGCCAGAAAAGGATTATAGGAGAATATATATTTACATACCACTGGTTAAAAAAAACAGCCAGGTTGTTTTGCTTTCAAGGCCCTTTAAGGTCAGGATAACTATGTCAATATAATTGACTAGATCCATAAGCTATGGCTGATCTGCGAGCTCTACTGAGGCAACCATTGCCCTTGTTATCATACGCAACTGGACCCTGCAAAGTATTGGCACTTTATTTTTGCATTTAAGGGCACTTCATAGCCTCAGCTTTCCGACATTTGCATTTTAGGCATTTATCAGACATTTAGCGTATCCACAGCAGCATACACGTACGTTCTTTGACATACAACTAAATATTATAATCAAACAATCCAGGCTATCCACTCATATGAGGATATGGCAGCAGTGTGCTACAAGTAAACCAACAACTACAGAGCTGAAGATCCCGTTTTATAACCTTGCCACACTGGGAGTAAGATTTGTGGAGTGACAGTTGCCCAGTGACTGACTGTATGCGCAAATGTATATGTCAAGACAAAACCAGGTGCAGTATTGCATAGCTTGGATTACTTCTTCTCTTCAAGAAAAAAAGTTTCCAGAAAATTTTTTTTAGACCTGTGTCAATCCAGAGTACAGCCATAGCTTCAAAGACGCTGTTTATAATAGGTGAGGTCTATGAAGGTCAGTCTTTTTCCATCCAATTTTTCGGCCTGTTGATTTTAATGAACGCAATTGGGCATTGTACCAGGGCATGCTGGAAGAGAAGGTTACTCCGCTTATCCTAATGGGGGCACATTTATTCAAAACACCAGGGAGGGTTGAGTTGTACATTTATACTCAATGAGTATCCGCAATGATTATGAGCAAAAATATGACGCATGTTCAAATATTCCCAAGTGGAGAAAACGTGATTGAATCATTTTCGTGTATTTATCACGGAAAGACATAACACTTCAAGGACATACCACGATTAGGAACAATTTAAGTTTAAAATCCCCAAATTCATGAACATAAAGGTGCCTCGGGTGTCATCATCTAGTTAACTAGCCTAGCGTACTCCTTACCGTATCACACCCACCTCATCACCTCCTTTTGATTGAGGCTCCTCGACCCAGGGGTTCTTGGTTACTCAGCACTTTATTGACGAATTGGCAATTTACTGACATTAAAAATCACACAATCGCCGCATAATTTTGTTTTTTGTTTTCTTTAAACGCTATGGGTCCACTTTCTGAAAATTCACGTGGCGCTAGTTAATTTCGTCTTTAGAACCGGTGTAAAGTGCCGACTACACAACAGTATCGTTTCTTAAACCCATTCTGATTCCCACCTCGTTTAAAAGGCGCCTTTCATTTCGCCTACTAAAGATCTAGACCACTAGTACTGAAGATAAGTGCATCATTATAGAAAAAAAAATGCAGTACTCCATATAAAATACACAAATATTTTTTAACAATAACAATAACAATTTACTTAACAATAAGTAAATTATATAGCCTAATTTTAACAGGCAAATTAATAGGCCACATATCATTAATACAATAAAATTAACAAACACATATGATTAGGCAAACAGTAGTCTAAGTGTATAGTCACTTGCATATTTAATGTATTCTTATATAATGGCATTCATTTCAACTGTAGGAAGATTTCAATCTCAAATCCAACATTTTCATTTTGATATTTCGTTAATAATCGACCATTAGAACGTGTCAGTCGCCGTTGTAGCATCGGTTCGAATCAATAGGCCTACGTCCCACTACAGTAACATCACGACAGATATTCGACAAACCAACTCGGCTAAGCCATGGTCAAGAATCGTGTGCCCTCAATTAAATCAAAGAAGCCCCTGATCTTTCTTAAATACCCATCCTCATGTCGCACCTGGAGCATTCCCAGAAACGGATTCAGTAAAACTATTCTTCCCCCATCTCTAAATCATCCCCCTCTCTCTCTCGTTCTCTTTTGTTCTTTCTCCTTCTCCCTCTTTCTCAGTAATCGATTTAATCTATCCCTCTCTTACAAAACAACACTGTGAAAAATACGTACAGTTCCTCGTGTGTATGAACTTCTCATTGTTGATGTTGGTTCGTCAAACTTCCACCAGATGGCAGACTGCAGATACAGAGAAGAACTCTTAAAGACATCCAGTATTTTAGTATTTTAAACGTACCTTTTAATCTGATAATGACCCAAAACATACTTAAATGTTTATTATTATTATTATTATTATTATTATTATTATTATTATTATTATTATTATTATTATTGTTGTTGTTGCTGTTGTTGTTGTTGTTGTTGTTGTTGTTAACAACAATAGTTACTTTAATTACAAGCCCTCCAAGTAACACTGATCAGCGAAATATTCGTTATTATTTGTAGTACTCCAGTAGTATGCTGCCACTGTAGCCTCATCAAATATAAGTCTCATATTCACCATTTTTTTTACAATGTCAAAGATGTGATGGCACAGTCACGAACAATCAAAAACAGTAAGTTCTCCGTCTCTTCTGGTTGCTGCAAGTACACCGCACTACCCATCATCATACGAAAAGGTCTCTGTTAAGGGGTTAGCTTTCTCAAAATATCAGTCTCCTCAGCTTTCCAAAAAAACAAAAACAAAAAAACTACTTAAATCTTTGTGACTGCTGACCTCTTCCGTAACTTATTTGTAAAACGTCTGGGCTGTTTAAGATGAAATCGCATTTTAATTGCACGTAATAATCAGTTCTGTGATCACTTGGAAGGGCACCCCTCCTGTCCACCTTTCGTTCACATTTTCCTGTTATTTAAAAATAGAAAGTGACCACTTCAAATGTGTCATTCGCACAATCCTTTGCATACAAGGTTTTTTCTGTAAAATGTCATATAGTCCATATTTTGTATATATCCTAAAAGCATAAAAACGTGTCCCGGGTAACGTGAAATAGTGGGAAATAATAAAGGGTTTTGTTTGGAATTTCATATATTCTATAATAAGACGATGTGTTTTTCTGTAACGAATAGGGGGACAAATGCAAACAGCCGGAACATGCGTTGATATTTTCTTGCGTTTCTTTATTTTGTTTTCGGTCTTCGCAGATGTCTAATACTAATAAAATTGTTGTGATAGGCTTTAAATTGGCTTTCTGGCAAGCATGTACCCGGAGGCTATTAGAACAGTGAAGCCTGTACGAATCCACGGTAACAATAATCATAACACACGCGCGCGCACGCATGCGCTCCGGAACACGGGCGCACACACCCACCCACCCACGCACCACACACACACACACACACACCACACACACACACACACACATAAATAAGCTGCGCGTTGAGTAAGCCTCTATCCGCGTTAAATCTTTGACATTTTGACAGGACACATTAAGATCTGCCTGCTCAGCACGGGCACATCATAAAACTGGACAGGCAATTTCTGTTTTCACCAAATAGCCAGGCTAACTCGTTCTGCATCTTTGATTTTAATACACTAGACAAGCGGCTCAGCAGCAAGGGAGGGGGAAATCTAAGGTTCTATATATTTTTCAAGTTATGCTTCACAATCCCCCTAAATCCACTTCTCCGTGTGAATTATCAACTAGAATTTGATTAATATGCAAATTCGAGGCAAAGAGTTCAATATAATTCTTTCAGTGGAGAGTAATTAATCAACAGTTAAAGAAAATTAATACATATATCAATTTTGTCAGGGACATGCTTAGTTCAATCGCCCGTAAAATTGAAGTTTGAAGAATTAACAGGCTCTACAGGAACGTTGTGACTTAAACTTTCAAATTTATCCTATTTAGTGATCAATCAAGCTCCGCCCTTAGGTTAATCTAGTTCATTTTCACCTCAAATCATACAGTTTAGTGACATACCGTCTACCACACAGTCGATACGTTTTTTTAACGGTAACAACTCTGCAATCTTTCCCACAGTGTCCATAAAGTCATTAATTCATTCGAAATTTTGTTTCTTCACAAAAAATAAAGCTTTTACAATCAAGCCAACACCATACTTCCTCCGTGTCAATGTTGTAGGCCTAATAACAATCGAAGGTAAAATATCCTCTGCAGACCTAAAGCATGTGTATTGTATCAATATACACCTGGATAAGCGAGGGGGAAAAAGTCTTCAAGGCCGAAAGTTTAAAAGGATAATGCTAATTACAATAAGAGAAAACGTGAGATAACACCACTTAAATTGAAGTTATCAAATAGATATATCGTGGATCTTATTCCTGTTAAAGTTCGTTGCTGTATTATTCATAGATACAGGTATTACAAAAAAGATGCCCAGACAGAGAGAGAAAGTGTGTGTGTGTGAGTGAGTGAGAGAGAGAGAGAGTTAAGAGGGGGAGAGAGAGAGCGAGAGAGAGAGAGAGAGAGGAAAAGAGAACGAGGGAGCGACCTATTGTTTCAGCAGGGACTCATGCATCAAACTTCAATTTTCCGGACGATTGAATTAGTGATTTTTTTTCTCCTCGTGAACTGAAATACACTTAAGACTTTGGGATTAATTACCACGTTCTGGTCCCTCAGATTGTAGTATTACTTATCGTTGCCACGTTTGACAAGACCCCATAAAATAAGGGACTGAAATCTAAGATCTCAGCCTTCCCCAACCTTTACTGATATAATAAATGTTGTTGAGCATCCGGGTCTCATATTTGCAGTGGATGGAGTGATTTAGCGTGCAGTGGTTCAGCAACTTCAAAACAATTGAAAATATAAGGACGGACGCGATGTATTGGATAAATATTACACTCACCACAAATAAAAATGAGGTTCATTTCGGTGGCGGTGGTGCGCGCGCACCTTCCTCACACACGCACATACACACGTCCAGACTATTGAAAAGTGAAAGTGTGATGTTGTCTGTACCTCACATGACTGTGCATAAGTTACAGGCAATGCTAAATCAATTTACAAAATAACATCACACAACACAACTTCTTTGTCGTGTCAACTTAGTATATATATATAATTCAAATATTTTGTTTTTTTATTTCTGCTAGCCCATAAAATAGCGCTAGGCTACTATCTATTGGTCAAAATTCACGTGATCCATCTTAACGGTTTGTTTTGGTGTGTGTGTTTGTTTTTCCTTTCCTGTAAGTGAGAATAACAGGTTATCACAAACAATTTAAATGTTATATTTATAAATAAAGCGCAACTGGTTATTTATTTTGACTGTCGTCACTTGAATTTAATGCTACAAACGATTATTAACTATTTTAATGTTAATCAGACTTTTGTTCCCTATGGGACCAGGGAAGCGCGTGCACTGTCAGACACTGTGCATCAGCCATCGTACAGTCAAATAAATATGATATAAATAAAATGATTGAAACATAGAGACATACAGTAGTAGGCCTATTGCTGTCAAAATAATAATAATAATAATAATAATAATAATAATAATAATTTGCAGTCTGCATTGACAAAAACGAATGTAACTTATATTATTATTATTATTATTATTATTATTATTATTATTATTATTATTATTATCGCTCTTGATGTTGTTTGCCATTATGGGCGGGTTTATACGGTTGAGTATGTGTATCCCTATTTGTTATTGGAATTTATATAGACCAATACCTCAAGTGCACCTATGTGCTCAAATGTGCTTCAAGTAAGCCGAATTGACTGGCAGAAAACAGGAAACAAAGGAAACCACGGTAATCAAACAAATCGGCTAAAGTTGTCCTCACAGACTCACATACAAGCCTTTAGTACAAGTGTAAGTCCGCGTGCCGTGAATCTCCTCCTTGAGAGACTGGAGGTTAAATGAGACTCCTTCTGTTGATCAGAGAGCCGTCGTTTATCCTTTCTCTCGGTTACTATTCCACACGTTTCAGCTTCATTAAACTCACAAAAGACAAAGGAAATAAAAAAGAGAAAGAGGTGGAGTGAAAAAGAAAGTAAACAAAAGACTCCCCCTTTGCAGACACTCGCATAAATGTCACTGTTTATACACTTTATGACTCGCCTACTTAACATGAAAAACACTTTCGCTGCAAGATCTGGCGCTTTAAAAAAAAATCTCTGGACAAAAGTCAACCATATTATTTCAGCCCTCAGAAAAGGGAGAAAGACAAGTGCTTTATATAAAAAGAGTGAGTTTCATTGTAATTCATAGACTTGTTTAAAATGGCATGCTAAAAAGGCGAAGAAAAGAGTCGACATTAATGGGCACAGATGCCCTCGTGAAGAGCCGGCCTATGTATGCATTATAGCTTTTGTAAAATGGAGTTAAACAGTTTAAAAGGAGGGTTAACTCAATCCATCAAACTGACTGAAAATTGTGAAGAAAATTCAAAAACCATATGGCCTCCAAACGTTTGAGTCCTTTTTGTGCGGTGGGACACACTTGTCACAGTATTGAGAGCCGCGGGAGTCTGTGCATGCTCCATTGTCACTTGTCACATCAGGGAAGACTGCTCATTTGTCCCCAGTTTTCATGCTTTACGCTAAAAATTATAGCCTCGTCCCTTTTCAAAAAAGGATTATATAGCCCTAGAGAAACTGGCCCAAAACCTTGTGTTTTTGTGGCATCTTCTCTTTTTTTCTCCCCGGACCAGATTTGTGTTTCTCACATAAATTTCATTCAGAATAGGAAAACACACGTTGCAGGGTCAAGAAGGCAGGTTACGCTTTAAAATGTGAAAGGATAAACGATGCTGAGACGGGAAAAATGTTTTGTATATCTTCTGAAGTGAAAACAATAGAATAAAGCGCGTTGGTAGCTTGTTTTTAAACAGGTTTTTTTTTCTTTAAGACTCGCTCAGATTCTGCTAACTTCGACAAATAAAAATAACTTTAAAATAAATAAATACTGGAAACACTGCCATGTTTTAGTTTGGGTTTCGAGTTGGTAATAAGACCGATATAAATACAATACAGTACTTTATTTTCCAAAACATATCATCAGCGACGTTGAAGATAGACCTACTCTTTATTGTGTTATACTATATGCTCGGGTAGTGTTTATGGGAGCGAGCGTTTTACTTCTGGCCTACTACTACTGTAATAACTGCGAGGAATACTGAGAAAAGCGATGTTTATTTCCATTTTATATACATACACATTACATTGGTTTTAAATAGTGTCCTGGTTTTAAAAAGGCACTTACAGGCATACAAAACCTAGGAAGTCTATTAAAATGTAAATTACTTTATTGTATTCAAACAGATGAATATAATCCTACCTAAAGTAAATAGACAGTTTTTTTTATCACTGCAATTGACGTCTTCTTTTTATTTTGTCGATGCCTTTGTCTGAAAATTTATTATACATTCGTCTATCAAACGCAAACCTTTTTGTTGTGATTTAATTTCCCTTTCATGCAATGCTGAATAAATAAGGAATACGGTGTGTAAATGTATTTATATGTAAGCACCCTATATGTACACACACGGACACACGCATGAGCAAATCAAGGGTGTAGGCCTATACAGAGTGTGAATTCAAAGTAAATAGCCGATATGACATAAATTTGAGCTAAAATAAAAATAAATAAATGCTATAATAAAACAAAACATGCATTTCCATAACATGCAAAAGTCGAAAAATGCTGTAGCATAATGAACGCAATAAAATACAGTAAATGAGGTTACTAACAATGAGTGTATCTGTATGAATCTTGGTGCGTGTGTGTGCGTGCGTGTTTGTACTTGTCTGTATTCACTAGTGTGTTCATATTTTTCTTTCTGTATGTGTGTGTATGTGTGTTTGCGTAAGCGAGAGAGATCGAGAGAGAGTGTGTGTGTGTGTGTGTGTGTGTGTGTGTGTGTGTGTGTGTGTGAGTGTGTGTGTGTGTGTGTGCGTAAGCGAGAGAGGGAGAGCGCGCAAAAGAGAGCGTAGGCTACAACACGCACAAGTGAGTTGCAGTCCTGTATCATTCGGTAGACACGCGTTATGTAAAATATTCTTATTGCTTTTACTGGAAACCACTTCCTTGGTAAAATGCTGATGACATGATTGATATAGCTGTCGTCGCATACCGTTACACCGTTCATGCTTGCTGTGATATACTTTTGTTTATTTTTACGTCACTGTGAATTCAATATAATTGTAGGCTATCACTTAACAACAGCAACCGCTGCAAGAGTAACAACAGCAATAATGATGATAATAAAGGTTGTTGCCGCGTTCCTTATCACAGTCATTCAAACAATAATCAATCAGTCGTCGACATCAATTTCCACGTCCTCGTCCTCGTCCTCCGAACATTCTTTACTTGTTGTGTTGTCAGTATATGGGGACAGCGGAGACAACCGCAGTTTGTTCGAGATGTCCTGCTCATGGCTAGATAGCGTCGGCGACTCGGACCTCGGACGTCCCAGTGTTCCGTTGGCGCATTTCTCGAGGTCAGCCAGTTTGGCCATTTTCTCCAAAGGTACTGAACCCAGCGCCTTGGCCGACTCCACGTCGGCTTTCATTTCTTCCAAATCACGCTTGAGTTTGGCTCGGCGGTTTTGAAACCATGTGATGACTTGGGCATTCGTTAACCCCAGTTGCTGGGCGATTTGATCTCGGTCAGCAGGAGACAAGTATTTCTGGTATAGAAATCTTTTTTCAAGTTCATAGATCTGATGATTAGTGAACGCCGTTCTTGACTTCCTTCGCTTTTTTGGAGTGTTCCGTTGACCAAACAAAGTCATTCCGTCCCTCCCTGTGAAGGTGCACATGTCATCAAATTAATTATGTTCATATTTTCAAAGATATTCACATAGAAGCATATTAATATTCTAATAACGACTGGGTCTGCATGGTTAGGAGTCTGGGCCTGTCACTGGCATGAAAGAGAACGCTCCAAGTGATTACACAAAGCGAAGCGTCACAGAATTCAACATGAATGTGCTCTCATAAATAGCCTTCTTTTCTCATTTTTAACCGACTTTGACTAAGCGTGATATTGTGCTTTAACAATGAAAAATATTTAGGGTATTAAAATATTGCTATTATAATTCACACGCAAACGGACCCACACTTCCTGTGTGTTTTCTTATTCTGCGCGCAGGTTTTATGCTGACAGCTGTGGAATTTCTGTCTTTATGATTGTAAGGCAGGGACTAACATTTTCAGTCCAATTTTCTCTTTCAACAACATGCATGCGTCTTGTTTAAAAAAAAAAAAAGATATAGCATTTGTTGTTCTTATTTCAAGATGTTATAAATGGATCATACCGGCCTACTGAAAATATCAAATAAGCTTCATGGAAATTATTTATGTAGCTAAATGTACATCCATTGTTTGATGTGCAGCTCTAGGTATTTATCACAATATAACCTACAAAAAATATAATATTTGTTTAAAAAAATAAAAACATAAAACAGGTTAATGCACGACTTAACTTTTAGATCGTTTCCCATGTCAATGTTTTTAAGCTAAATAATTATAATATCATGTGTGATATTGCATTATATTGAATTGCTGGCATTTTAGCTTTGTAATCAATTGCAAACACGTACCTTCAGCCGCCTGAAGAACACTCACTTCTAGTCCTTTGAAGGTTTTGCTGGCTAGCTCCTCCAGGGCGCAAAGTGGAGACGTCTGGGAGAGAAGTGGCCGACTGGACAGGGGAAGACCCGGTGGAGGGTGTTTTTCTGCCGAGGAAATAAGGTGCGCTGTCCCGCAAATTGTATAACTTCGCTTGACCGAGGGTTTGTTGAGAATGTCCTCGATGCTGAATGGCGTGAGCGGTTTGTTGGAATTTGCTGGCGGCGGAAGATGATCCAACGGACTTCGCCTTCTCTCTTCAACGGCAGCGCATTTCGCGTCCTCCTTTGATGTCATAATTTGCTACTGTTACTTTGACTGACTTTGAGAAATATCAATAAAATATTATTCGATTTAGCAAGAAAAATGTGTCATAAAATAGCTTGATGGTGCTCGAAAAGCCGTTAGATTATAAATACTAAATCAAACAGCATTTTTTCGGTTTTGTCGCATGGTTGGATATCTATGAAGTCTCATTTTAAGTCCTGCATTTCGACTTTCCTAGTCCCGGGTTCTTCTAGAAATAATCTCCACGACGTGTGGCAATCCGAGAGAGAGTGGTACTTCCTTGAAAATGTTGAAGCCCAAGGAGTCGCCGCAATTGACTATTACTAACAAGTTATTGTTGATTGGGAGGTAATCAATTATCTCCAGTGGCACTTTCGCCCTCCGTCTTTCACTCTTTGACTATGTTGCAGTCCAATGCAGGCTTTTGCAAGTAGGGAGCCCCATTAATTAGAAGGCATGGCCAGGAGGAGGAGTCGAGCTGAATTATACTGCTTAATGCTCTTGTCATTTTCTTCTAAATTAGTCGCTTGGCCATACACCATTGCTTCAATGTGTAAACAGGAACGAAAATAAATTGCGTTTTCGATTTTTAAATAATAATAGTTTTTTCGATAAAACTTTTCGATTTTTTTAACACAACTTCAGAATTTCTAAGATGTATCTCGGTGGGTCCATTTTCGCCACATAGAGGTACAATTTAAAGAAAAAAAGAGAAGAGGATTCACACTTAAAACACGTTCATGGACAAAATAGATTTCATACAGGTTTGGGCAATTTGACGATCACTTTCTTGGCCACTACCTTCAACAGAATTATCAGCGAGTAGTGCAGATGATAGGCTCCTATGTTTTATCAATGTAATACAGAGTCAGGTAGTATATCAATGCTGCTAATACTTCTGACGGTGAGCGAGGCAAGGAGAGAGGGAGAGGGAGAGAGAGTGTGTGTGAGAGAGAGAGAGAGAGAGAGAGAGAGAGAGAGAGAGAGAGAGAGAGAGAGCGAGAGAGCGCCCCTCAGCTCAGCTAAATCTTCTGTGCCATAATTCAAGTGCAAAGGGCCACCTTACATCACCAGTAAGATATTTCATCTCCTGTAAAGTCCCCTGCTGTTCGTGTCCTTGCTTTTTTCGTTCCTCTGCTCTTTGTTGTGAATATGCTTCCCACATCCACTGTCTGGATAAAAATATTTTGGTACTTTAGCTGATAAATATTCGATGGCTTGGGTTTCTGCATACATCAAAATTTCACTTCAAATTTCACTGCATTTCGTTGATGTGTCATTTTGAATTTTAGCTATTAATTACCGCGTCTTTTGTACTGTGAGTGCAATATAATGCACACACGTAATGTAGCTGTTGTCGGTTTTAAAAAGAATGAAAATTAAACGCGGTATGTGGTATGGATACACGTGCTCTTTTTAAAAATGTAAAATAAAGCAGGTCAAATATTTCGGTTTAAATGCAGACATGTAGTACAGCAATGCACAATGTAGCTGTTTTAGACATAATCTAGACTAAGATACCCATACAAATAACCATCAAAATATAAATTTACTCACAGAAAGAAAGACAGACAGACACATGTGGAAATTACGATGTGAAGATGACGAAGATGATGATGATGATGATGATGATGATGATAATAAGAATAACAACAGCAACAATAAAAATATTAATAATAATCTCCAGCGACGATATTATTTATTATATTTATATTTATTATTTCGTAATCATCATCATCATCATCATCATCATCATCATCATCATCATCATCATCATATGA